>NW_005359352.1:1055072-1055298 GCF_000412655.1 Myotis brandtii | reverse complement strand
CTCACCTCTTTCCCGAACACCCTCCCAGACGCACCCCAGGGAGCACCCCTCCCGGGCCCAGTCACCCCGGGAGGCCGCCGCCGGTGTCCCTTTCCCGTTCCCGGGCAAGCCGGTCTCCATTCTTCCCCAAACGCCGAGCCACACCCCCTCCACACAGAAAACTCTGGGACGCGCCAACGCCGCCCGGTACCCCGCCCCCAGACACCTGCTCCTGCTCCCGGCTCTT
>NW_005359352.1:1024950-1054693 GCF_000412655.1 Myotis brandtii | reverse complement strand
TTCCCGCCCCTTCCGGCCCGCCAGGGCGGGGCCGGCGCGTGTCCGGACAAGACCTTGGACGTCCTAGCTTGACCCAGCCGAACTTCGCCTCTGTCCCCGGGTGGCCTCTGTCCCCGGGTGACCGCTGCGGAGGAGGCGGCCGCTTGGGAGCAGCCCTCGAAGGCACGTCCGGCCTCCTCCCTCGTTTTGGTCCCACTCCGGTTGGGATCCCTGTTTTCCGTTTCACTCAAGGAGCCGTAGGAACCGCCCTGGGGTCCAGGCGGACGGGGAGGGGCGCCTGGCCCTGGGTGCTCGAGGGAACGACCCAAAAACGCAATCCAAGGACGAGGAACCTGCTCCCTGGAGGAGGCGTCCGACCCCTGGGGAGCGTGCGTCCACGCTATGCGGCGCCCTTTTAGGCCTCCGTCCCGGTAACGAAAAGGCTTTGTGGAGGGAAATTAACGGGAGCTTCACTCCTAAGACACGTTTTCTCAGTGGCCCCGCGGTAGCTCGCGGCTCTGCAAGCATTTCCAGAAACTAGAATCTTCGACCGTCCTCGCCCTTTGCGTGGACACAGAAGCTAGACCCATCAGCCAACTTACTGAAATGCAATCTGCGCGGTCGCTTTCGCGCTGACTGCACATTTCCGAGGCAGTTCGTGCTTTGCGCTGCAATCCTGTGCATAACATTAGCTCTGTAGTTAAGTGTCTACGGTACTGAATAAAACATTCTAATAAGGGGTGCGTAGCGCTATTTTGGTTCAACCAAAGTTTATGCAAGGAGGACGTAACACATTTTCCACTTACGAGACAGCCAAAGGTTAGGAATAAAATATCAGTCCTGCCTGGTCAAGTTTCAAATCTAGTTCCTAATAAATTACTCCAACTATGCTTTCCGTTTAGGTTCATTGCGGTATGCCACAGAAGACCTCAGCTGCTTTTCCAAGTTATCCATAATTCCTGGCTTTGTGCATCTTTTGGCTTAACTGAACCCCATATGTTCATCCGAGGTATAAAATGTCTTCATTAAACATAAACATTGATGGCATGCCTAGTCAAAACAAGCCAAATTTCACAAATTATATACAATATTTTTAAAACTTCATAAAAATGTGTCAGCTGTGTACAATTTTTATACATCCCAAGCATCAGATTCTCCCTTATTAGATCATAGGTTTTATATATATATATTTTTTAATATATTTTATTGATTTTTTTACAGAGAGGAAAGGAGAGGGATAGAGAGTTAGAAACATCGATGAGAGAGAAACATCGATCAGGTGCCTCCTGCACACCCCCTACTGGGGATGTGCCCGCAACCAAGGTACATGCCCTTGACCGGAATCGAACCTGGGACCTTTCAGTCCGCAGGCCGACGCTCTATCCACTGAGCCAAACCGGTTAGGGCTATCTATTTTTTAAAATATATTTTTATTGATTTCAGAGAGGAAGAGAGAGAGAGAGATAGAAACATCAATGATGAGAGAGAATCATTGATCAGCTGCCTCCTGCATGCCCCACACTGGGGATCAAGCCCACAACCTGATCCTGTGCCCTGACCGAGAATCGAACCATGACCTCCTGGTTCATAGGTCGACGCTCAACCACTGAGCCACGCCAACCCAGCAGATTATATTCTTTTGATGTCTCCAGTTCTTCTCCAGTATCTTCCTCATAGAAGGCACTTAGCTGTCTGTTTAATAAATGACATTTTTTAAAAAGTAAACTGGCCAGACCAGTGTGACTCAGTGGTTGAGCATCGACCTATGAACCAAGAGATCAGGGTTCGATTCCCAGTCAAAGAAAAAAAAAAGTAAACTTCTGGTCCATTTTTTTATTCATAGCCAGGGGTCCTAGATTTTCAGGGACAGTCCGGATTTCAAGTAATCTTTCCCATTCACAAATCATGTCTCAAATTACGGTTTTCAATTTGAGGTTTGTCTTTCATTTATGAATTATCCATACCATTAAGACAAAGGAGCACCACACAGAAGAGATAAAGAGCCAGAGGGACATGCTAAGGGGTCCAATTGGATAGAGGAACTAATAGTCTGAGCCAGTGGTCTTCAATCATTTATTCTCTTACCCCCAGATTTAAAAAAAAAATATGTTCCCTCATTCATACATTTAAAAATTTTTTCTTCATAAATGTAAGTATTTGCAAAGGATGAGATTTCTGACATAATGTAAATACTGACATTTAAAATTAAAACCGTTAGGTCATTATTTCAAATTTACCCAATGGAATATAAATACCTGAGATATTTGATAGCCATTGTGGTAGCCAGCCTCCTGATGGCCCCCGATGGTCCCTGCTTCCTGATACTCGCATCCTTGTAAAGGCTGTCACCTTCCACATGGACCATGGTCGGTCTGTGTGACCAATAGCAGACAGCAGAAGTGATGGTATTTCACTGCCAAGATTAGGTCATAAGAAACTGTCTTCCATCTTTGCTTGCTCTTTCTTCAATCACTTACAGGAGAAAGCCAGCTTTCATGTCATGAGAACATTCAGGAAGCCTATGGAGAACCCCATGGGAACAGGTCACCAGCCAACAGCCAGCAAGTGACTGAGTGGTGCCCCAGACTGTGTGAGGGAGCTGGGAGGTGAGTTCTCCATTCCCAGGCAAGCTGTGAGGTGACTGCAGTCCCTGTATTCAACAGCTTCACTACAACCCCATGAGACCCTGAGCCCCATTAAATCATTCCCAGGTTTAAAAACGACATGAGCCCTAGCTGGTTCGCCTCAGTGGATAGAGCGTTGGCCTGCAGCCTGAAGGGTCCTGGGTTCTATTCCAGTCAAGGGCATGTGCCTGGGTTGTGGGCTCGATCCCCACTAGGGGGCATGCAGGAGGCAGACAATCAATGATTCTCTCTCATCATTGATGTTTCTATCTCTCCCTCTCCCTTCCTCTCTGAAATCAATAAAAATATATTTAAAAAATAAAATAAAAACGACATGAGCCCTGGCCAGGTAGCTCAATTGGTTGAACATTGTCCCTATATGCCAAGGTCAGGGAACATACAGAATCAACCAATGAATGCATAAATAGTAGGGAGTGTGCAGGAGGCAGCTGATCGATGTTTCTCTCTCATCGATGTTTCTAACTCTCTATCCCTCTCCCTTCCTCTCTGTAAAAAATCAATAAAATATATATTTAAAAAAGAAGAAGAAGAAGTAGGGTCAATCCACAAATCTCCATCAGACAACAGACCCACTTGCTGGAATAAACCTATCTACAAAGTCACGTACCAAGAGCTCAAGGTTTTAGTTCAGAAATTGTAACCTATTTCAGATGTTTTTAGAAAGAAAAAGTATATTATGCACGGAGCAAAGCAGAATACTTGAGAATTCTCAGATAAAGAGAATTGTTATAATGGGCAAGAAAATAGCCGGGCCTCCTTGAAGCTGGAATAATATTTTCCCCAGGTTCTACAAGAAAAGGAAACCAGCCATTTCCTTGAAGATATTATTTCAAGAAGGTTCATTGCTAAAATTTTAGTAACCATTGCTCTATTTTTCATCCCTCTTTCTTACCAGGCATCCTTTCTTGCCTTCATCACAGAATTCTTTGCAATGGCTAACCTGGACCTTGTAAACAGCATCATCCCTCCTAGATACCGTATGCCACACAAAATGTGTAGGTGCGTTGGTTCTTCCTTCTAAACCTTTCTCCCTCCCCTGAGATCTGAGTAATTGAACTACACGAAAAACTGATCACAGAGAGCAGATTGGACAGAGAGGAAAATGGAAACGTGTGCTGTTTGAAATTACCTCAGGTCTGCCAAGAGTCACTCCTCCTGGGCTGGCAGGCCCCGCGGGGAGCCTCGCACCAATTTCCCTCCAGCTCTGCTGCGGCCGAGGCCTTAATTGAAGACCTGTCCTACTTAGTGCTCTTCAGAGAAACCACGCTCAGTTGTTGGATGTTTAAAATCTAGTAATTCTGCTGGCATTTAAAGAGCAACACCTCCCTGGGAATGGAAGCAGCATGAGGAGGATCTGCACTCCTGTGCTCACACCCTAATATTCACACCAGCTAAGATATAGAAACAAGCCAAGGGTTCGTGGTGAATAGGTGGATAGGAAAGTTGTGGTATCTACCTGCAACGGAGTGTTTTTTGACCCTAAGAGAGGAAGTCCTGCCATTTACAACAACCTGGATGAGCCTGGAGGACATTATGCTAAGTGAAATAAGTCTCAGGAAGACAAACACTGTATGATCTCATTTGTAAGTGAACTTTTTTTTTTTAACTCTAACAAAATGTATTGCTTTTTCTTGATTGCCTCTGGCCTGGCCATGGAAGGGCTCCGTGGGTTCATCTGGCCTTGTTTCCTGGCTGCTACTGTGGCTTTTAAGACCTTTAATTTTAATTTTTTAAACATATATTTTATTGATTTTAGAGAGGAAGGGACAAGGAGAGATAGAAACATCTATCTATATATATAAAAGCCTAAGCGACCGTTACGACCGGATGACCAGCCAGTAGCTATGACATGCACTGACCACCAGGGGGCAGACACTCAACACAGGAGCTGCCCCCTGGTGGTCAGTGCGCTCCCACAGTCAACCTCCTGCTGTCCCTACCCCTGGACTGGGCAAGATGCCCCGATAGGTTCTGATTGCTGCCCAGGCTGAGGGATCCCACTTGTGCATGAATTTGTGCACCGGGCCTCTAGTCAATGATGAGAGAGAATCACAGGTCGACTGCCTCCTGCAAGCCCCACACTAGGATTGAGCCCACAACCTGAGCACATGCCCTGACTGGGAATCGAACCAGGACCTTCTGATTCATAGGTCGATGCTCAATCACTGAGCCACACTGGCCGGGCTTTTAAGGCCTTTTTTGCTTCTTAGTTTTTGAGCCGCCCAGGAAACCCGAATGCACAAAGCCTTCCTGGCCACCCGGCAGCTGTGGGCTTTCCGGTCCCAGAGGGGAAAGGTATGCCTGACCCTAGCTCCTGGCACGTCTCCAAGCCGTTCTAGTTGTTCTTGGGGAGGTTTCTGAGCACCTGTTGCCTCTGGCCGGTGCTCATGAGCAGATAGCGCTGTGGGCATTGTCCTTCCCACGGTTCTCCTGTGCTCGTCCTGACTGTGGATCCGACACTCACGGCAACAACTTGAGCCTCCAGGGCTTTGCCAGGACCTTGTTCGTCAACACCTCCTGCCTGACTTGTAGCTTCTCCTTCTGGAGTAACAGGTACTTCATTACCTCAGTGCACACTGTTCACATGGGCGATGAGGGAGGGGCAGGCAGTGACCAGCGGCTCCTGTGTGCTCTTTTGCATATCTGACCCAATCCCTCCCAGTTGCCCGCCCTCTCACTCATTAGCTTCAGGTGGGCACAGGCCTCAGCAGTACGCTGCCGACCCCAGAATCCTGTCACTGACTCATTTTTACTCCCCTGCTGTGCAGCTCACCTGATCTGCACTTTGGCCCTGATTCTTCCAAGTCCCAAGTCCTGGCCAGCAGCAGCAGCAGCCTCCCCTGGGCCCTCGTCACACAGGCACCTCATCGATCTGCCTCCTCGCAGACATCCTGAGCCCCAGCTGCTGGGGTGAGGACCAGGGCTGGCGGCACTGCCACCACTGACCAGGTGGCTCCTGAGAAACAGGCATTTCTCCTCTGGCTCTTGGTGTTTCTCCACGGCCTTCGGCAGCATGACCTTTCCCCGGTCTGTTCCATCACAGGAGGCTAATTAGGAGCGAAACCGCTGCCCGAGAGTTTTGTGTTTTTTTTAACTTTGCATTCCCAAGTTACACTGTCACTTTCCTTGAAAATCTAGGGCAATAGGTCTGCTCGAAGTGTGGCTGACTTCCTTATCCACAGGACTGGTTTCACTTTACCAGAACTTTCCGATCCTGAAATCAGGCCGTCCCACTACTCACTTCTTTCCTACCAGTATTCCACATTCGCCTTCCTCAGTCTTTCACACGTAGAAATAGTTCTGCACTTTGGCTCACAGGCAAGAGAGGTGCTTATCTTTTAAGAAAACTGAAGCTGAGAGACTAGGTGATGAAGTTACAAGTGCTAGTACCCGGTACAGTCCATGGTTCACAACAGGCTCTCAATGTATTTAACAAGGGAAGGAAGGGAGGGAGGGAGGAAGGAAGGGAGGGAGGGAGGGAGCTAGACCTTGGGCGCCCAGGCTGCTCCTGTTTCTGCGAGGCCACCCCACCTCTCATGCTTGCAGTTGTGGGAAGAGAAGTCTGGCTCAGGGTTAATAATCTCGTCCCGTTTGTTTTCCCGGCTCCAACACAGCAGTGTTGCCACCGCTCTCGGAACACAAGTCTTCGGAAATGTGTCCAGTGAACCCTCTGAGGTTCTTACCAAGTTCCAGAACGGCTGACAGACACACTGCAGGGAGAGTGGCTGAAGCACGGGGCCTGTCTGGAGACCCGCAGGGCTGGAATGAAGAAGAGTGCTGGGTACTAACCCCGGAAGAGGAAAAACCTGTAACGTCAGCAGCAACCGGAGCCGGCGGTCTGCCTCCCTGCGGGCCTGAGCGAGGCAGGTAGGACGGCGTGGAGTGGAGCTCCCAGAGGAGAGTGGCAGGGAGTTTTGAAAGAAATGCCAACTCCCAGGGCACACCACAGCCTTCAGGAAGGCCTGGCCTCCTCCCCCACACCTCACCTCTAGGGCAGAAAGCAGCCAGGTGCACGCTAAGTTCAACTTCAGTGGCCCCTTCAACAAACCACTTCTGGTTTTCAACAGTTTGGTCTAGGACACAATGCAGGCTGTCACACAAAGATAATTCTACTATAATAATACCCAGCACGGGGCACTTCGCCCCCGGGGCGCCTGCCTGGAGCAAGAGCAAAGCAAACGCCCCAGCGGATTGGGGAATCGGAGAAGGAAGCGGCTTCCCACAGCCCAGCACCGCAGACAAGCCCGCACCTTCCATTCCTGTCGGCAAGGGAATGCTAGAGGCTGTAGCTTACATCACAGCAAGCACGCCTCTGACCAGCATTTGCGTGAGAACCTAGTATTCCCGAAAGAGCTGTATTTCAGCTTCAAACCCAGTTAGGAATTCCTGTCCCACAGCCCCGTGCCGCTTCGCCAGGCGAGCAAATGCCAATTCCGCCACACGCGCGGGGTTGAAGCCCTTGCCTCGTGGTTACGGCCTGCGAAATGTTGCAGAAATAGTTTCTGCGGACAAAAGAGATAAAAGAGTTAATCTTTACATAATTCTTCAAGACACGGAGGATGAGAGTATCAGTCTGAACACACTCCCTCTTCCTAAGGGCATTGCGGGGCCCATGGCTCAGCACACCGCAGGTGGGAAGTAGCCAGTCTCACAGATCCCGTGGGAGACCCACAGGCCCTCCTTAGACACTGACATTATTCCCTCCAAATAGGAACAACGTACAGGCACGGCTCTAGGACAGACTGGGAAGGAATGGCTTTCACTCCCTTGAAATCTGTTTCATCTCACAATCTACTCCTCACATAAAACCTGATTTTACAAAATTCACCCTATTAGCATGCATGTCTTTCCCACTCTATTTCACTTAAAAAAAATAAATAAGGCTTTGATCCACTATCCACTAACTGGTCAGGACCTAGGTTTATAAAAGCACTGATCTGGCTGGGCCGGTGTGCTCAGCTGAGCATCAACCTGTGAACCAGGAGGACAGTTTAATTCCCGATCACCGCATGTACCTGGATTGCAGGTTCAATCCCCGGTCTGGGCACATGCAGGAGGCAATCAATCAATATTTCTCTCTCTCAAAATCAATTTAAAAAATCTTTTAAAGTCCCCACCAAATATTTTATTAAAAACTTTTTTAATTAAAATTATTGGGGTGACATTGGTCAACATGAACATACAGGACCCAGGTGTGGGTTTCTGTGACAAGATCTGTATACTGCACTGTGCGCTCACCGCCCAGGCAGATGTGTCACCTTACATTAGGCCGTCTCCTCCCCTTACCCCCTCCCCTCTGGCGACCACCACACTGCTGTTCCTGTTCACAAGTTAGTTTTATATCCCACATGAGTGAAGTCATGTGGTTCCTCGCTTTCTGACTTATTTCACTTAGTATAATGTTCTCAAGGTCCATCCATGTTGTAAATGGTGCGATTCCATCCGTTATTGAGTAGTGTTCCATTGTGTATGGACCACATCTTCACCCAGTCCTCTACCGCAGGCCGCTTTGGTTGTTTCCACGTCTTAGCCACTGTGAATAATGCTGGAATGAGCACAGGGGTGCATATATCTTTGTGAATACATAATTCCCAAGTGATATTTTAAAGGAAAAGCTGTCCAGTGTTCTAACTACAAGATAGATGTAACATTTAAACATGCTGTATCTCAGAAAGGCTTTAAACCTTCCCTCCATCCCCAAATTTATTTACCACACTCCCCCCGGGAAGGTGTCCTCTCCTACTGAATTCTCAGCAGGGTCCCACAAATCCCCTCTATCTCTGCTAGGAGGCCCCGAGCTCAGAGGGTTCGAGGAGACACAGGGGCTGGGCCCCTTATAGTTGCCGACTCTTAAAGCAGGGAGACAAAATCCGTGACTGAAGACAGAATAACCTGCTCTTTAAGCAGGTACTTGGGTAATTCACAATTACTCAGTTCCGTACTTAACCACTTTATTAAGATAAAATTTTAAAAAATATTTTTATTGATTTCAGAGAGGGAGAGGTAGAAACATCAATGATGAGAATCTCGGTCAGCTGCCTCCCGCACGCCCCCTACTGGGGATTGAGCTTGCAACCTGGGCACGTGCCCTGACTGGGAATGGACACCCTCTTGGTGCATGGGCAGACACTCAGCACTGAGCTATACACCTGCTGGGCAAGATATTTTGTAACATTCCACAACGGCGTTCCCATGCCTACTGACATGTCTATTTATAAAGGAGTCTTACTGCAGGTATGTGCCAGAGGACCCATCTTGTTTAGTCAGAGATATTAATATGATGGAGGTTTTGTTTTTGTGATATGCGCTTGTATCGTTATTATAAAACTATTTCAAATGTTGGAACCAGGCAATTAGGTTCAGCTGCTACTAACCTTATTAAATTTTGCTGATTTGTGTAGAAATTTACCTCATATTGAGGTCATGACATCTTAGTTAAAATTGTATTTTTCTCTTTAATTTCCATGCAGTGTAAAAACAAAAACACTGAGATTGGATTATAAATGTTCCACTGTATATGTAGCTTGGTTAATTTAGTAACAATTCAATAAATGACTGCTTTATAGTGGAAGACTCATTTGTAGATTTCCCTTTTGCCGTTTCCATCTTAGTGATTTTTTTTCCTTTTTCTGTCATCTTAGTGATTCTTAAAGTGGCCTCAAAAAAAGGCAGCATGGAAATGTTTTCTTTGCCCTCAAACATACAAAATACATCTGGAAGAATAAATTCACATCAGTTCATGGATTTCCTCCCTGGAGGAAATGATCCAAATTCAGTGTCAAGATTGGAGTTTGTACTCATAGATAGGCTTGCAGAATCTTGTGTGGAATTTGAAATATTTTGTTTGCAAGCAGTTGGGGAAACAATGGATTCAGACGCTTGTGTTAAGTTCTAATTTTAGATATATCTCTCCCTCATTAACAATAAAAAATGTTTTGTGCTTCATAAAATAAAAGTGTCTTACTGACTTGGATTTTTGGGGACCAAAGCCCTAATAATCTTATTTAAATGAGTACTTCCCCAAGTCCCATTCAATTCTGTCTTTTCATTTCCCCTCAGGAAACAGATCAAGTGCAAATGAAACCTTGTTTCAGTCACATTTTGGGAGATAAAGAATCTTTCACAGCTTATTTTTCAATTACCTTTTGACTTGGATGCTATAAAAACAAAATTATTTGGACTCACCAACCGTACAACTAAACAAGGATCTTGTCCTCTGCCATTCTGTTGACGATCCACTGGAGCACAATCCAACACCAGCCAACGCATTCAGAATCACATAGTTAACTTTTCTAGTTTGAAAATGTCCACTTTATTCCATAGAACACTGAAATGGAGATCATTTACATCTGAGGAAGAGATGGCCCACAAAACTGACCTATGGATAAAACACTACCTCTAAGAAATGTCGTCCAATTCTACACACTTCCAGGCCCCCTAGACAAGTGTATCACAATGCAAAAGTATGGGGATCACTACTACATTTTATATAAGATAAAAGGGAAGTATCAATAAACTTCAGAGAGTAGTAAATTCACCTGTCCTTTAAAATACAAGTATGCCATTGTTGCAAAACCATAGTAAATGGTTTATAAAATGCAATTTTATTTTACGTTACTCTGCTGTTACATAGGGCATAACATTTTCAAAGGCTTTTTTGGGACTACAGTCAATGATTAGCAACACACAGTAGTGGCCCAACTCTCTAAATAACAATCGCTAAACAAACTGGACACCTCT
The DNA here is from genome assembly GCF_000412655.1 of Myotis brandtii. Taxonomy (NCBI): domain Eukaryota; kingdom Metazoa; phylum Chordata; class Mammalia; order Chiroptera; family Vespertilionidae; genus Myotis; species Myotis brandtii. The sequence goes on along the minus strand of NW_005359352.1, from coordinate 1,044,329 downwards.
CACATGTGCACAAATCTGCATGGAAAAGTACTAAAATTTTAAACTTGGGACTTGTGTACTTTATTTCCCCATTCTACGGTATTAAGAAATGACATGCACTTTAATTTGCCAAAAGCAACGCTTGTATTCTGGCAGCATCATGCTACTTTATTGTCTAGTAAAGTGAACACCAGAACTACAAAGGCAGAAGGTGTAAGTGAATTTTTATTAGGAAGGGAAGTTGTCAACCGAAACAGCAGCAAATGAAGAGTGAATGAGGAAACTCCCTGTTGTCACAGCTACCCAAGACCTCCACCATGTGTGACACAGGAGGCTTTTCAATTTGTGACCCGCAGCCCAGAATTATCAAATGCTTCCCATTCAACCTAATACTTCCGGATTCCTGCCCAAAAGGAATACATTAAGAACATGGAAACTTGCTCACTGATAGGAAACCCCCAAAGAGTAAGGGAGGGAATGTAGAAATTAAGAAGTTATGTAAAACACCCTTTAAACTGTAATTAACTACGTTTTCAGATCTTCACAGTAATACAAAACACAGTCACTTGCAGAACTGGTTCAGATTACTTAAATACCAAATGCATGTTTAGTCCTCTACGTAAGTGTTTGGAAGGTACTTGTGTTTACGTGAAATGGAGCTATTAATACTTTTCTACAGCAGTGACGGCACACCAGGAGGGCCAAGACAAACACAAATCAAGGAATGGAGTTTCCCACAGCTGCAGTGTGAAGAGGCCAGGAACAGTTGGTTCCATACACGTGAATGGTTTCTTTGCTCTAGGAAATCCACATGGAGGAAGGAATGGAGATGTGCACAGGTTTCTGGAGGGAAGGAGGACGCCACCCTGTCCGCGGTCAGTTTTCCGCGCCTTCTGCCGCGTCACATTCTTCTCCCGCACTGTCCGATGTCCATAACTAGGAAAGAAAGCGGACTAGGTTACTACTTCCAGATCAGACCATGACACCAAGTCCTGCCGTTAATATCAGAATGTAATTCCGAAAGCACTCAAGTATCTGAACAACAGACTGAAAGCTAGTTCTCAAAACCCAAATACCACCAACTCCTCCCCAAAGTGACCCCTGCAGACTGTTCACAAAGTGACACACACACACACACAGACACTACCGAGTAGCTTTTAAAGCTTACTCTCTATGAGCACTACAATTTCAGAAAAAAGCAGGCAACATCCTTAGAATTGCTTGCTCTCTCATTCCCAGCAGCCCAAAGCTCTGCATGAAAGCACTACTGAAATGCCATTTGAGATTAGGGGGAGGAGGACTGTGATCGTAACAACTGTTTCCAAGTGTCTGAAGGGCTGTCACACAGTGAAAGCCAGCGCACTGAGGGCTGCCGCAGAGGTGCGCGTGGAGACACACAGAGGATCCGTGAACAAGGTAGGGTGTTAAAACAAATCCAATGGATCCGAAGGATCGAGTTTTAGGATGCAATGAGGAAGTGAAAATGGAATAGTCAATATTTATCAACTATAATCAATAGCTCACAAAATGGATTTCTATTAGACCAACATCAAGACACTGCTTGAATTTCACAAAAGCTGGAATCTTATATAATCTTTAAGCTATTGTTAGGATACTAATATAAATAAAACAATATCCCTGAAGAACTGTCTCAATAAGAGAGAAAACAAAACCAGTGAAGATACTGACAGCACCAGGGTGTGTCTGGGAAGAGGTCCGATCGCTCAGCTTGCCTTTCTTCCACAGAAGCGGTTTATGCTGTTCATTCTTCTGTAACTGAGAACTACAGGGATTTCTAACGGTTGGGAAGACAGTGCTTTCATAACTTCCCTGCTCATCAAAGCTGAGCAGATATGGTGCTGGGATGAGAAAGAATCCTATCCAGCAAAAGTGGAAGCCCCAGCAGGGCTTGGGGAGGAGAACTACATTTATAAGACGGGGAGGAGGGGGGGGTCCCTTCTTCCAGTCGGTCTAAGGTTTTGACACATCAAATTTACTTGAACCTATAGAAGAAGCTAAGTAAAGCTCAACCTGTATTTTTTTTTCTTCATTATTTTTTCTATTATCATCTGCTTGTCCAAGTAGTAGGAAAAGAAATAAAGAAAAAACAAGTTAAGAACATCATGTTCAGCTTGCAAAGGAAAAGTTGATTAGAACAAGGCATTTCACGTGACTTTGGAGATGCTTAGATGCCTACAATAGTGCCTACCTGGCTATGGCTACTATACCCAAAGGAAGAAAATACTGAAACCACCCAAACTCTCCACATGAGTGACTTTAACATCTCCACCCCACGAAACAGTCAGTGACGTGAACTGATTATGAGTTCCTGCAACCTCAGTACCATCTCAGGAGGATCTGATAAAATACCCATTTGACTTGAAAAACCTACCTACGAAACCCTAACAAGCATGTAATACTTTTATTTATGTATCCATAAATTGATTTTCTAAGAGAAAGTGTAGCTATTAGATAACTACCCCAAGCAATAGGGAGCCCGAAATCTATATATATAAAAGACTAATATGCAAAGTATCCCCTAGGGAGTTCAACTGGGCATTCAATTGCTTGCTGTGACATGCGCTGACCACCAGGGGGCAGCGCGGACCATGAGGGGCGAGCAGCTGAAGCTGCGGGGCGCTGAGGGAGCGAGAGGAGGAGTTGGGGAACCTGATCGCCAGCCAGGCCTAGGGACCTACCCATGCACGAATTTTGTGCACCGGACCACTAGTAAAATATAAGCACTTTTGTTCCTGAAAAGGAAGTAAAAATATGAACAACTCACTGTGAGGTTGTCCCTAAGCAACTGCATGATGAGGGTGCTGTCTTTGTACGAGTCTTCATTCAGTGTATCGAGTTCTGCAATGGCCTCGTCAAAAGCCTGTAAGATATTAACATCCATGGTAAACCATATTCGTATCAACGCAACCTGGTTAGTCCACAATCACAAACCATTTTTAAAAAGTAGGTGAACATTCACTTTATGCTCTGCTCTAATAAAAAATAAAACGATGGAATCAGATTCTCAGTTTAAGAACTTATGAGTATGACTTGAAACTTAAAAGCTATGTGTACTTAATCAGTAAACAGGCACTTTTTTTTTATCCTCCCCTGGGGATATATTTATAGATTTTAGAGAGGGGAAGAAGAGAGAGAAACATCACTATGAGAAACATCAATTGGTTGCCTCCCATACGTGCCCCAACCGGAGATAGAATCCAAACCTAGGTATGTGCCCTGACCGGGAATCGAACCTGAAGCCTTTTTGGTGTGCCGGGTAACGCTCCAGCCGACTGAGCTGCCCGGCCAGGGCACAGGCACCTCTTAGTGCTTCCACAGGACACAGCACAGTAGCTATGCCCAATATACTTCTCACCAGTAAGAACTAGAATGTACTTGCAAAGCCTCTCTGGTAGTCTCCCTTTTTTAAACACCGAGGAATGCAGCTACGCTAGCAGCCAAACCTGGCAGGCACCCCTCCATTGCTTCCATCCTTCTTTGATTACTCTGATCATTATGCTCTTTAGACAGATGTTACTGCTGACAGCCACAGTTGGGAGAGAGCAAGATATTGAGAGGGGTGGTGGTAGGTGGTCGTGATGGTAAGAAAAAGGAGAAGACAGCCAAATAAAGATAGAAATCATCCCTGGGTATCCAAGTAAATAAAACGCCTGTACATTAGCTGTCTGTTATCTCCAATAGCCGCCGCTAAAGAGGGGTTTCTGGACCCGCATCTCACCGTCTTGGCCAGCGTGCAGGCGAGCTCGGGGTTATTGAGGATCTCATAGTAGAACACGGAGAAGTTGAGAGCCAGCCCCAGGCGGATCGGGTGTGTGGGCTGCATCTCCTTCTTGCTGATATCGAAAGCCTCTTGGTAAGCCCCTTGGGAATTGTCTATCGTTTCTGTGGAGGCAGAAGAATGAAATAAAAAAGCAGGACACCGAAAATACCACCCAGTCCACAGCACATTAACACGGCGAACGTACGCCACCAGCTCTGGGTAGAGCCAGACGCCCTCTGTAGCCTTCTTTAAAACCACAGCAAAGCAAAACATTCCCTTGTACTGAGCATTCAGAACCAGTTTATAATGTTGTTGGCTTGTCATCAGCTTCACCAAAAACAACGTAATATAGTACATCAGATTTTTACATCACTGGGGCTAAAACCATTTTCTTCTTTCATGTCTTTTCATTTTATTACTTGGAAATACAGCAATTAAAAATAATTTGTTATATGCCAATAATATCTTAATAAAGCGGGGGGTGGGGGAGGGGAATTGGTTATACCCCTTCTCAAAATAGTGAAAACACTTTACAAACATCACCACCACCAAAATCTCTATTTTTGTGACTTATTTGGAGAAACAATACTGATCCTTGGAATCAAGATGTATTATGTGAAAAGCAATATAAAAGTGCCAACATATAACAACAAAGTCTGCTCTGACCAGAGTTTGATTACTGGCCTAATAAAAACGTCACCTTCCTGGAAAAAAAAATAAAAAAAAATGTTGCCTTGGAAATACTGACCTAACAGAAATTCAATGCTCCCCTTGCGGCCTGAATGTGTCCTTCCCCCTCTGAAACGGCGCATTTACTGATGGAAACATGGCTGGTGTCGCACAACACGCTAAGGAGCTCCGGCTGCCTGGCCCTCAAGGAAGCACTATAATGAGCAAAGCGTCTCAGCTCCTAGGCCAGTGGTTCTCAACCTTCTGGCCCTTTAAATACAGTTCCTCATGTTGTGACCCAACCATAAAATTATTTTCGTTGCTACTTCATAACTGTAACGTTACTACTGTTATGAATCGTCATGTAAATCTCTGATATGCAGGATGGTCTTAGGCAACCCCTGTGAAAAGGTGGTTCGACCGCCAAAGGGGTCACGACCCACAGGTTGAGAACCACTGTCCTAGGCTGTAATACACACCGTCTACAAGTTCTAGAAGGTGGAGTACTATGCATGGGACTAGAAAATGCCAGGAAGCCAGAAAGAGTGAATCAGACTCATGCTGGGGCCAACGCGCTGATGTGTGAATGTTCAGCTCTGCCATGTTCAATTTTGCTTATTTTTATGGCAACAGAAATTATACATCAATAACACAATAAATTTAGTTACAACGGGGTAACTAATTTTCTCTGTATATCTTGTGTGATAAAATTTGTAGCAGAAACATACACACATTTAATAGGATCTGTATTATACTCAGCTACCATACTCCAGGAGATGGAGTTCACTGCTAATGTACTTCCATTTTTTAAACAATCAAGCTAGGCAATTCGGTTATTCTTCTCCCCATGTCTGTTTTTTTGATAAATTATGTACCGGCACTAATACTCTCATGTTACCTCCCCTCAGAAACCTGGTTATATGTAGTTAGTAGACGATGTTATCCTTCAAAGCGGGTAGTGGCTAACATGTCAAACAGAAAGGCACATCCTGTTTCTATACTCTGTGTCCTCTCTCCCAGGTGAGTTTCACGGTGTATGACACTGAAGGTCCTAACGAGATCACCCTAAGCACATGCAGAGAACCCCGGGGCTGAAAACACGGTGCCCCAAACCCTAAAGCATAAGCCATCACGCCTGTCTTCAACAATGTCTTGTCAGATTAAAATCAGAACGTCTGCATTTAATTTTTTAAAAAGAGCACATAATGTAAACTCATGACTATCCATTTTTGAAAACATAAGGCAACATTATTAATTTTTTTTTTACGTAGATTCCAAAATGTTTCTTAAAGTTACAAAAGGCCTGGAGACTACACAGAAGCTACTATCACCGTGCCCCATTTACCCTCCCTTCTATTCACATTTTAGCTTTACCCATAAACCAGTGCACTTACGTTTTCGATCATCACCACATGCAACTTCAGCAAGGTACCGGAAGTAATCGCCCTTCATTTTCAGATAGAAGACCTTGCTCTCTGGATTAGTTGCGTTGGCTATTAAATACTTATCCAACAGTTCCTGAAATGAAACATGAGGCACCAGTGAGGCATCATTACCGTCCAGAACTAACAATGGTATGCAGTTATCGGCACGGTGACCACAGCACACCACCCCGGACAGAGCAGGAGCTGGAGCAGGGCCCGAGCTGCCCTGGTGAAGCCTCGGCTCACAGCGAGTCACTCCGTTCTCACGGCAAAGCTGGGCCACACCAGACACAAGCAGCAGCAGCCTGCCTGCTCCCCGTCACTCAGCGCGCGAGTTAGACGAGACCCCGAGGGGCTCTGCACGGTGCCAGCTCTGCTGAAGACGTCTTTTACAGTCACACAAAGACCTATGTGGTACCTTTACTACCCGGTGCTTCGAGAGTCAATACGCAGGAGAGAGAGTGACAGCAGAGAAGAGTCTGACTAGAATGAGGTCTTGAGGTGAGAAATGTGATTCTAGCACCAATCCCTCCTAAACCACTCAACCAGATGTGGGCGTCCTCACAAAGACTGGCTTCCCTTAAAGAAATAAATACATAAATTTGTTTCTTTATTGATTTCACAGAGGGGAGAGGGTGAGAGAGAAACATCAATGATGAGAATCATTGATCGGCTGCCTCCTGCACACCCCCTCCTGCAGATAGAACTCGCAACCTGACTGGGAATCAAACCCTTGACCCCCCCATGCATAGGAGGGCACTCTAACCAACTGAGCCACACCAGCCAGGTGATGTACAACTTTCAATAAAAAAACAACAACACAAATCTCAATACAGACCAGAGGAAAAAACGAAACGACAGTGGCTCACTGGATCAGAAAATCTTTCCATGTAAGGTAAAAAGTCAGGGTGGGGGAAAGGAATCAGTTTTAGCATTTATATAACTGAAAGTTCCCTCACGAAATTCTCCTGTACATTATTCCTGTCAATTAAGCAGGCGTTCACCTTTGTAGCTTTTTAACCAGCAAAACTTATGATTCTGGGAGGTTCGAAAGCTACAATTGGGGCTCCCCCAGCGCTGAGTAGAACACAGGTAGTGCGTTCCTTTTTGAGAATCTGAAAGATTTGTGAAGTCAGTGTACTTCCTACCCAAGTTACAAGATGAACTAGTAGTAACTGAGAATACTCTAGCAAGAAACCTCAAATATGAGCAAAGTTAGAGGAAAGAATAGGGAGAACTAGCGGTAATGCCACACTAAGAGCTTTGAACTTTTTTTTTAAACAAAAAGTTACCTATAAAAAAAAAAGTCAGCTATGTGTCAGACTGTGCAATTGTACATAATTCAGACAACCAATTGTACATAATAACCCCTTTCATAACTAATATTTTGTGACTCCTTAACTATCCTAAAATGAAATTAGTAGCTAATAATATATTTACATACAATTTAAAATATACACCAATGTCAAATGGGGGCACCATTAAATTTTTTAATAAAAAAAAATATATTCCCCTACCTAGCCCATTTGGCTCGGTGGATAGAGCATCGGCCTGTGGACTGAAGCACCCCAGATCAATTCCAGTCAGGGCACACGCCCGGGTTACGGGCTCAATCCCCAGTAGGGGGCGTGCAGGAGGCAATCGATCTATGATTCTCTCTCATCAGTGATGTTTCTATCTCCCTCTCTGAAATCATAAAAATGTATTTAAATACACACACACACACACACACACACTAATGTTCTAAATAAGATATAAGGTACAAATGAAAGTAATTTATAATAAAACAGTAAGCATTTCAATATGTAAATATCTATATGACTGGCCTTGGCCGATATGGCACAGTTGGATGAGTGTCATTCCATGCACCCAGACTGGTTCAGTTCCCGGTCAGGGCACATGGTTTTGGTCTCAATCCCTAGTAGGGGGCATGCAGGAGGCAGCCCATGGATGTTTCTCATTCATGTTTCTCTCTCCCTCTCCATTCCTCTCTAAAATTAAGAAACATAATCTAGTCAGATGTTCACCTCTAAGAATCACCTGCAATGCCAAGAACCTTTGAATACAGACTTGCACAGTCTGTTCAACTACCATGAATAGCCTGACCAGGCAGGTTACAAACAAAGCAAAGTAAAATCTTTGATTTTTACATGGTAGTTGCATTCCTGGTTAATTTTGTATGCATTAAAACCATAAAAACAAACAAACAAGAAAAACTGTGTGTTTAAATGTAAAACAAAATTAGTTTTTGGCCTCAGATGAATACTAGTAAGTTTCTACCTAAATGAATGAGCGGCTGGACACTCCATTACACAGCACTACCGGATGTCTAGTGTCATGATCTCCATCCACTCCGTGTCAGCAGAGCCCTCCCCACCCGAGGAGAGACACCGGGTGGGTCGAAGGCACACACAAAAGTCCTTTGGGTGCACAGCCGAGGAAACAACGATTTTGTTAAGCAATTGGAAGAATTTTTCTTAAGAAGGTATCAAGTGAGCTGCGTCTTAAGGGTAAAATAGGATTTTACCAATAGGCAGAAGCACCGGGAAGTATTCCAAGCCAGAGCCCTGTGGCAGGAAAAGGCACAATTGCACAAGAAGGGAGAAAGCCACTGAAGATGGTCATCTTTTTAAAAGAGAACCTCCCCAAACCACCAAGAGTACATCTTTAAAAGGCACCAAATGTCATATTTACCAGAGATTACATCTGAACACTTCAGAATAATGAGCGCTGAAATGATAACCTAACTCTAGAGTCTGTCTAGATCAAGTTCCTTAATTTCCTCTTCTGTAAAATAATCAGAATCCCCTCCAGTTTTTAACCTGTGTAACTGTAAGGCACTAAATCCAAAGGGCAACCTGTTAAGCAGATCAACTTCTAGATAAAAACGTGTCCTTAGTGGTTTTCATTCATGAAATTCTGTTCAGCATCTGGCTTGGTGCCCATCACACGCCAGGCTGCTCTGTCAGATGGCATCAGCCGTGGCTGGCAGCCTGCTGGAGTGCAGGCAACAGCAGCACACATGGTACGGCCTTAAAACGATACAGCAATTTTTTTGAATTACTTTTTTGAAAATTCTTTACTTTTTATCAAAGCAATAACATGCAATAGTCAACCATCACACTAACAATTCTAATGAAAAGCCTCCCCGTTCTGTTCGATCGCTGTTTCATTCCTTCAGCGAAGTTTTGGGTGTTTTTTTGAAAAATCATTACTTTATACTGGCATCTCCAGTGCAAATTCAACAGCACAGCATTATTCCTCCCTTATCTATAGCTTCTCTTCACACAGTAAGATGCTGGTTTCCATTTAAATAACAGGTAACAAATGTACATCACACAAGTTCAAAAGCAAAGTTTCTCTCCCTTTCCTGGGTCCTCATCGACATGCAGTTCTTCCCTCCCTCAAGGCACCCGTCACCATCAGTTCCGTGTACATTCCTCCAGGCATTTTATACATGTAAAGTCCACACATGTCCCCCTCCCGCATGTTAGCATTCCATATACATTGCTCTTGCTTTCCCCATAGGAATCCCTCTAGTAATAATCACTCCATGCCCACGTATTATAACTGCTTCATATATGTGTCACACTGTACAGTATTCCACTGTATGGGCATAAGGTAATTATTTAAATAGTTTCCTGATGAACATTCAAGTTGCTTCAAATCTTTTGCTACTTCCCACAATGTACCGAATGCATCTGATCTGTAAGATAAACTATAAACTGTCCTCCTGGAGGCAAATTCCACTTACACTCCCGCTAGCAAGGTATGACTGTTCCTATTTCTCAACATCCTTCCGAACACAGAGAATTAAACTTTTCCATCTTTTCCAACCTAATAAAAAATATCTTAGTATAGCTTTATCTGTAGTCTTCTAATTTTATAAATTACGTTATAAATGAAATTGAACATCTGTATGTCCTTTTCTATTATTAACTGTTTTTATCCTTTGCCTTTCCTAATGAATTATGTCCTTACAGATTTGTAGGAAGTCTTCATATGTTAATATTAGTTCATTTTCCAGCTGAATCTCATATGAACTTCATGTATTTAAAGATTTTGTCTGGCAATAAAACTGCACTTATTAATATTAATATTTATTATATTAAATCAGAGAGTATTACCAAGATTTCAGACAAATATGAGAAGCAGAAGTTAATGTGACTATTCAATTTTAGAACAAATAAAATATATGAGCAGAAGACTTGTAATTGCAATATAAGTCTGAATGTGTATTTAGCGGATTGTCTACCTGACCATATGAAATGGTTAACACATTTTAAATGTTACCTGAAGAGCAGTATATCAGATTAAAACACACACACACACACACACACACACACACTCACTCACTCACTCTTAGTATGGAGTACGTATCACCACCTTAACGTAGACTCTCAGGTTCTGGCAACACAGTGAGAGGGAGCAGACTTTCCCTTCTTCTAAAAATAATCAAAATGTTCAACAGAAATAGATAAAATGGAAGAAAGAAATATAGCAGAGCACCAAAGGGCAAAGAAAGATACCAGGCACTAGAAAAACGAAACAAAGAACTAACAGTGAACATTCACAACACAATGGATGGTGTGAGGGAGCCGGGCCTAGAGAAACTGCATCAGGCTGTGAGGTGGCAACAAAGCTACTCCCTGGGCATCTTGGGGGCAGGAGGGAGGCCCAGAGGGTGTCGTCTCGCAGGAGGAACTGTGTAGGTGCCATTCAGATGTTTATTTAAGCCCCATATGTAAAGCCACAGGCGGAAAATGGGTGTACAAGCGGGTGGAGCTTAGTGTGCCCAGCAGCAAACCATCAGAACCCAACACAAAGACACTTCCCCAGTCCAAGGCACACACAAGTCCCACAGAAAAAAGCTCCATTCATATCATTAAAGTAACAGAACTCCTCGGGGGCAGATTCACCAAAATGAGGGGTCAGCAAATCAACAGATGTTAGTCCCCAAGAACTTAAGAAACAAAGAGTGTGTAATAAAACATAAAGTATGCTGAAAATGACGAAAGCATCTTTTAAATATATATATATATGTATTTTAATATTTATGATTAAATAGATGATGCCCAAGACTGGCTTCAAAATAATGGCAGGAATATGTGTGGAAATATAAACAAAACAGAATTCATAATGACTGAATTATGAATTTAGGTTATTTATTTCATTAAAATAAGCAAAAAGATTAAAGAAAGAAAAAGGGGAAAAAAGGAACAGAAGCTAGGGAAAAGGACTGGATACAATGAATCAAGAAAAAAGACAGCTTGGAGATGTAAGGAGAGGGAGAAGGGCTTTTATAATTTAAAAAACAAACAAACAAAAAACCTCACAGAAAATTGGTACAACAGAAGGCATATTTAAAAAAAAATACTTGAGAACACAACAAAATGAAAAAATGTTGATAAGTAAAAAGATGCAATTAGAAAGAAATATCTGATACGTCAGCTAAGATAATATGCAATACCAATTCCAGAGGAGAGAATAGAAAGAATGAGGAAGAGATGTAATTCAGAGATAATGGTTGAGACTCTCACAGTAATAGTATTAAGATAATTTTCATAGTGGAAAAGCACACTAAATCCCAAGGAAGAGAAAAATAAATTCATACCTAGACCACCATGAAAAATTGTAGAATGCCAAGACCAGAACAGTATGCTCGCTTTGGCAGCACATATACTGAAATTGGAACGACACGGGCAAGATTAGCATGGCCCCTGCGAAAGGATGACACACACAAAAAAAAAACAAAAACGCAGCAACCAGAGAAATCAGAGAAATGACATGTTACCTATAAAGGGAGAAACAGCATTATGTTTTCATCAAGTATCTTCCAAGTGCTGAGAAAAACAACTGTCCGGTAGAATTCTATAACCAATTAAAGGTATCGTATAAAAGCAGGTGCAAAGCAAAGACATTTTCAGACAAAGACAGAAGTTCCCCCTCAGACCTTCCCTGAGAGTGTTTGTAGAGGAGTAAGGAATAATGGGCTAAAGAGAAGTCACCAATTAGAATAATCACAGCAACTATCAAGCAACTAAAAAACTTCTGGCCATCATCCGTGAAGTTTCCACTCTCCCAAAATGAGCAACACAGGATCCTTAGAAGATGATGAGTAACTACATGTGCTACTTCATGGTCACAGAGGATAGTGTTTCAAAAGCTCCTTGTACTAGTTGTGTGCAAAGGACTGAGTTGGCTATTAATGCACATGTTTCCCAACCTTTTAGAGGATTATCTAAAAGTAAGGACAGCCCAGCTAGCGTGGATTGGTGGCTGATCGCGGACCGTAAACCAAGAGGTCACTGGTTGGATTCTCAGTCAGGGCACATGCCCGGGTTGCAGGCTCGATCCTCGGTAGGGGGTGTGCAGGAGGCAGCCAATCGATGTTGCTCTCATTGATGTTTCTATCTCTCTATCCTTCTCCCTTCCTCTCTCTCAAATCAATAAAAATGTTTAAAAATAAATAAAATTAAGGACATTTATGTTTTTTTCTTTAAACAAGAAAGTGTCTGCCTTTAAGGCTACACTTTCTAAAATCTGATAACTATAATCTGCTACTAGGAGAAAATATTTCATTGGAACAATCAAAGATCTCAAACATTTCAATAACCTACTATCCATTTTAAGATAACTGACAAGATGTGGGTTCATTTGAGATTTTTTTGTTTGTTAATCCTCACCTGAGAGTATTTTTTCCATTGATTTTGAGAGAGAGAGAGAGAGAGAGAGAGAGAGAGAGAGGGGAAAGGAGGCAAAGAGAGAGAAAAAGAAACATCGATGTGAGAGAGACACATAGACTGGTTGCCTTCCTAATGCCCCCCAACTGGGGAAGGGATGGAACCTGCAACCCAGGTATGTGCCCGTGACCAGAAAGCGAACCCGAGACCCTTCAGTGGGCCAACACTAACCACTGAGCACATAGACCAGGGCCATTTGAGATTTTACTGGCAACATTTTAACCAAATATCTACATGGTAATTACTCACCAATCTGCCCCAAACCTAGCCAGACAATTTACTTTTACAGCTCTGTGCCTCAGTTTATTCATATGTAAAACAGAAGTAATGACAATCCCTACTTTATGGGGTTGTTGTGAAGGTTAAATAAGTGAATACAAATTGCTTAGTATCCTGCTTAGTATATAAATCTCAATCACCATGCACACAGATCTTTCTCTAAAGCAGCGGTTCTCAACCTGTGGGTCGCAACCCCTTTGGCAGTCGAACAACCCTTTCACAGGGGTCGCCTAAGACCATCTTGCATATCAGATATTTACATGACGATTCCTAACAGTAGCAACATGACAGTTATGAAGTAGCAACGAAAATAAATTTATGGTTGGGTCACAACATGAGGAACTGTATTTAAAGGGCCAGAAGGTTGAGAACCACTGCTCTAAAGCATCAGACCAAGTGCTCATATATGCACTGTACACACACACACACACACACACACACACACACACACTCCCCTCTGACTAGGCCATTGGGACTTTAAACTTACTCATTTAAGGAAACATTGGCTTCATAATCATCCAGGCCCTGGATGTAAATTTTCTCCAAGTGCAGACTTTGTTTGGAGAACTTCTCAGACAAATAAACAAAAGAGGTGACTTGGGAACATATAGCTCCTCTTTCTTAACTATGAACCACGGAAGGAAGGAGAAGGCTGTATTGTCTGGATTGCACACTGCTCCTAGCTACCCAGGCTCATCAGCGCGAGCGACCTCTGACTCTTCTCCCCCACTCCCACCTGAGCACAGGCTGTCACAGAATTTAATCTAGAACTTCCCAGTCCCACTCCTAGTCCTATACCCGAGTGAACCATATCATTTCACCTCAACGAATCCAATAACTTAATGGAGCTACCAGGCTTAGGGCTCTTCTTTCTCTCATCCATTTTGTGCTCTGTTGCCAATTAACCCTCACTTCCTTTCTGGGTATGTTAATCTCCTGCAAAAACCCCAATGGCCTGTTAAAGAACTGACTTGAAGCCTAGCACTTACAGTCCTCTATGATCAGGCTCTAACCTAGAGCTTCCAGCAAACATAAATGGCAAAGCGATACCAATCCCTGCCTGGCCAGTGTGGCTCAGCGGTTGAACATTGACCCATGAACTGAGAGGTCACCAGTTCGATTCCTGGTCAGGCACATGCCCAGGTTGTGGGCTCAGTCCCTGGTAGGGGACATGCAGGAGGCAGCTGGTCAATGATTCACTCTCATCATTGATGTTTCTATCGCTCTCTCCCTCTCCCTTCCTCTCTCTGAAATCAATAAAAACATTTAAAAAAAGAGAGAGAGACCAATCCCCTGAGCCATAATAACCACAGGGTGAAGCTGAGGGGCGGGGGTCATTTTCCCCCGTGTGCCATACAACATGGTTCTTTTCCATGCACCACAACACGAGTGGGGGACAGTCTTAACTGACTGACATCCAACCTTATTTCTATTATTACCATCCCCGCACCAGCAGAAGAGCATGAAGCAGCAATGTGGGCCTCCCAAACACTTAAAGCGGCACTCCAAGGGGCAGAACACACAGGCAGTCACTATGGGAGATGCTAGGAATACAGCAGCTCTCGGGGATGGGCGGGATGAGAAAGCAAATGCGATGGATTCTCCAGCACTATTAAGGGAAGGGGGTACTTGGGGCATGCACAGCCTTCCAAGAGCACCTGTCCGGAGGCTGATCACAGTGGTGGAGCGTCCAGACTTTAAGATCATCCAACTACCGCCTCCTGGTTTCTGCGACCACCAAGCAATCTTCTAAATGCTAACCCGCCTGCAAGCAAGACACATGGCCAGACCACGACTCCGCCCAATTCCGAATTCTTTAAGTTCCCCCCTCAGCGTGCCAACAAATTAGACTGGAAGCCCAGAAGGCCAAGGACAAACCCTGGACATAAGCGCACGCTATTGTTTTACCCACGTGGCGCCCCTGAAAAAGTGTTAATGGGCCTTCAATCTCCAACTTCCATTTATTAAAACTCTGGAGCATTCATGAATGTGAATGTGCCTTCCTGGGAGAAAGGGTTAATTAACATCAATATTTGTGTAGATGAAAATCCACCTTTTATAAAGTGTTCAAACTTTTGAGATATAATTCTAAAAGTAACAAAAGACTAAAACCCAACACTGGCTGGAATATTTGTCAATTAATAAATTCAAATTACTATTAACGAATGTCACCCCAATACATTTAATTAAAAAAATAATTAAAATTAATATGGCCCTGGCTGGTGTGGCTCGTTGGTTGGAGCATCATCCTGTGCACCGGAGGGTTGAGGATTTGATTCCCGGCCAGGGGACATACCTAGGTTGTGGGTTCAATCCCCAGACGGGTGCATACAGGAGGCAACCAATCAATGTTTCTCTCTCTCTCTTCGTCCATCCCTCTCTAAAATCAACTTAAACACACACACACACACACACACACAGCAAAACACCTAATATAAATTAATGTGTCATGATGAATTGTCATATGGTCAGAGAATTAATACGGATTCCTCAGACACAAAGGGGTATGTGCCACTGTAGTTATACGTAGTGAACGTAAAAATAAGTCAGATTAGTCTATGCAAAGTGGCTAATTACTTTTGGGGGCAAAAGAAAACCAGGGGATAACCAGGCAATGGGAAGGGGGCAGAAACAGATGAAAAGAATCCAAGGCTCTCAATACAGAGAAAAAAGCTTTATCTATCTTCCTGCCCCAAAATTTTCTAAACTCTTTCTTCTCCTGGTCCATAAGCTCCCTAGCTCCACCATATCCCTTGACCCAGGCAAAATGATCACCAATGACTAGTATGCAAGCAATAAACATGGTTAGACCATGACTCTGCCCAATTCCTAACCAAGGCTATCAGCATCTGCTACAGCACAGTGGTGCCTTTTAGGGGCTAGGATGGCCCTGTAGTAAGCACAGAGTATCCCCTCTGCTCCCCTAAACAATCAGCACTTGAATCCCAAACAATAAAAATGGTTTTGTATAGGAATGTTCATCCTGTCTCCCACCTCAGCTACAGAGCGTTACAACTGCAATGGTAAGGACACACAACAGAGAGTTTTAGTTTTAGCCTCTAACAAATAGCGGAGTGTGTGTGACTGTCATGTGCCGATATTAAAGAAAATCAGTCTTTGCCCCTTACTTTCCCCAAAGCAGCTGAGCCAATTCCAGGTATTATTAGAAACAAAGGTAACGCCCAGTCCTTTGTCTCTGACCTCTGTCTACTATATTTCCATATCTTAGCAACTGAGCAATGTTAGCAATATAGAAATGTTATACACCTGCTTAGATTCCCAACTCTCTAGCCAAGATATATACAGGTTTACAAGACACTTTAATACATACATCCACTGGTGACACTTAGTACTACTTTCTAAATATATCAACTTGCCAAAAAAAAAAAAAAAAGACAAATACGCAATTGTAATTTACCAACAGTGACAGATCAATACTAACAAAGAACCAAGGCAAATACCCATCTCTTTACTTCCTTTCCCTTAGAGCAGTGGTTCTCAACCTTCCTAGTGTCTCGACCCTTTAATACAGTTCCTCATGTTGTGGTGACCCCCAAACAAAAAATTATTTTCGTTGCTACTTCATAACTGTAATTTTGCTACTGTTATGAATCGTAATGTAAATATCTGATATGCAGGATGTATTTTCATTGTTACAAATTGAACATAATTAAAGCATAGTGATTAATCACAAAAACAATATGTAATTATATATTCAATATGTGTTTTCCAATGGTCTTAGGCGACCTCTGTGAAAGGGTCGTTCAACCCCCAAAGGGGTCGCGACCCACAGGTTGAGAACCGCTGCCTTAGAGACTTGCAATTTACTAGTATCCAGAAGCTACTGTAGCCACTGATTTGTGAAGGAAACGACAAATGATAGTGGGAAAACAAGTTTTTCTTTTTAAAGAAACAAAACAACCAAAATAGTAAGTCAAATCTCAGTTTGGTCGTCATAAGTAATCCAAGTGAACAGACATCCTGATACCTAATAAAAAGGATGTTCTAATAATTAAAATAGGTCAAAACTGCCTTGCTAGCTTAGTAAATAGGTCAAATTCTGCTTTATCCTAAGAACTCTATTAAAAATAGATAATAGCTTATGCTAGTGAAGATACCAGTGCACTTTCACATGAGCTGTCTTTTATAAGTCGGTGACAAACTGAATTAAGCCATTTCTACCGTACATTACAGAAACCACATAATGATTACAGATGAATTTTTCCACCTGTGGCTAACCCACGCCACATACATTGACCCCTGTTGTATTACATACAACCCTCTACTCCAGCCTCTGGCCTACCAGCTTTGTTACAGGGCACAAAGGGAAGAACAGGGTCAACGAGAATTTTGAGGCTATGGTAGGAAAATTATTCTGCACTTGCAACTAAACTTAATGGGTTACTGGGAATATTCAACTGAACTACTGAGTGCAGCACAAAAATAACCTTGAAAAATAAAGTACTGCTCCATCGTTTATAGAGGGAAAAATGAAGTCCTTATTCTTACACACCCTTCACAGCTTACCCAGAGAGATCTGAACTGGGCACACTTTATTAGAGACAGCCACAGAGGAATGCAAGACACCGGTAAACTCCAGACAATGCAGAATTGGGCCTCATTAGTAGACTTGGTGAGAAAGAAAAGACTACATTAGTATAACAACACATTCTTTTATGTGGAGAGAATCAGAGTAAAGGTAAGAAAGTACACCACACAAGAGAGAACCCTGGGGAGATCCAGGCCACTGAAGACGAGGGAAGGAAGAAACAGTGAGAAAGGAGGCTAGAGACAAAAGCTGGAAGGTCTCTAGTCCCGTTAAGGAACTTGGACTCCATCTGGTGTGGTAATGGTTGTGAAATTTTAAAAGCAGTCATTATTTCCTCCCCCAGGTCTTTTAAAGTAAAACCAGTGCCTAGTAAAAGAGATAAAAGCAAGCCACTCTAGTTGAAGAGCCTGGATGCACAAAGGCGTGAATCCAGCATTTCCATACAAGACAGAATTCAGAGACAGGAGCAACGATCTCAGAAGGGGGTGTGTAAAAGGCTGTACAGTAAAAGGCAGTGGGAACGGAAAGAGTACTAATGTAATAGCTGAATTTGAGTTCACAGCTAACTGCTGAGTAACTAAACCTTGGTTTCCTTCCAGGTAAACCCACCTCATCTACCTGTGATTGCAAGGAAAGGGACCTGAAAGTATTAGAAGTTATAATTTTAACTATGGGACGAGTACAACGACACCTAAATTGTACCTTGTGGGACAGGTGTGATCTCAACATTTAGGAAAGGGAACGGCTTTACAAATGAGAACGCAGTGGTGGGAGGGAAGCGAAATACAGGAGTGTTTGGGTAAACAATTTGGCTGGAGCACAAAGAATGAGGTGATTATAAGTTTTCCTGAAGTACCTTTTATGCCAAACCACTTCTGATTATGTCATAAGCTGAGATCTCAGATCAAGAATATTTTTCATATGGGACAACCGGATAGCCACATGAAAAGAATGAAGAAGGCTAAGGCTGGACCCCTTCCTCACACCATATGCAAAAATTAACTCAAAATGAACCAAAAACCATAATATAAGAGCCAAGACAATAAAACTCTCAGTGAAAGCGTCAGTGTAAATTTTCATGACCTTGGATCAGGCAGAAGCACAAGCAACCTAAGAAACAAACTGAATTTCATCAAAATTAACAACTTTAAATATTTTAGCAAGTGTGGGAAAGGGGAGGAGGAAATAAAACTTCCCATGGTGCCATCAGCACAGCAGTACCCCCTTATCCATAGTTTTGCTTTCCTTGACTTCAATTACCCATGGTCAACCCCAGTCCAAAGATATTACATGGGAAATTCCAGAAACAAACAATTCATAAGTTTTAAATAAGTTTTCAATTGCATGCTTTTGTCAGTATTGTCATGAAATCTTGTGCTGCACCACTTCGTCCTGCCCCAATGTCAATCACTCCCTTGTCAGTGTCTACCCTGAATTAGCTTCCTGCCCGTCAGTCTATCAGCAGCCATCTCAGCATCAGGTGGGCAGTCAGACTGCAATGCTTGTGTTCAGTAACCCTTACTTTACCTACTGATGGTCCCAAAGCACAAGGGAAGTGATGCTGGCAATTCAAACATGCTATAGAGAAACCATAAAGTGCTTGCATAGTCTCTATAGGGTTGGGTACCATCCACGGTTTCAGGCAGCCACGGGGGGAGGGGGGGTCTTGGAATGTGTCCCCTGTGGCTAAGGGGGCTAGGGGGACTAGTGTAGTTTGATAAAGTCACTTCAATATATACCACTTCCGCCCTGGCCGGCTTGGCTCAGTGGATAGAGCGTCGGCCTGGGAACTGAAGGTTCCCAGGTTCGATTCCGGACAAGGGCACATGCCCGGGTTGTGGGCTCGATCCCCAGTGGGGGACTTGCAGGAGGCAGACGATCCATGATTCTTTCTCATCATGGATGTTTCTATCTCTCTCTCTCCCTCTTCCTTCCTCTCTGAAATCAATAAAAAT
>NW_005359352.1:1020441-1024937 GCF_000412655.1 Myotis brandtii | reverse complement strand
ATATATATATACCACTTCCTCTGGAAAATGTCAGTCCTTGGATGTTTAAATATTATATATATAATTTTTATGATATATTAAAAGCTAAATTTCATAGAAATCAACGTTCATATAGCAAAAGTGTGTTAATGGAATACTTAGTCCTTCCCAAATCGAAGTTTTGACTCCACCAAGAACCAACTACCTGTCTCTGCGCTCAGCCCCCAAATCATCCCGAGCATTTTCTGACTAAGGGACTCGTGAACCTTTACTGTGACCTTTCTCACCTCCTCCCTGGTCCACCAGAATCCCGAGGGCAACACCAGCACTGAAAAGTAGACATATTGCCAAATACCTGGCAAAACAGTACCAGGCGGAAAGGTCAGAACACTGAACATATGTTTCACTGCAGATGTCTAATTCTCCAGTTTTTTTAAAAGAACAAAACTTTTCTGAGCTGTGTTCAAGCAGCGTTTGCTTGGTGGAATGAGCAAAACAAGAGGGAAAATGAAAGTACTAATTCTAGGTGAGTAGTATCAATGAAAGTTACTTGGGCTTAAAAGTCTGACCTGATGCCCGGCCAGTGTGGCTCAGTGGTTGAGCAACGACCCATGAACCAGGAGGTCATGGTTCAATTCCCAGTCAGGGCATATGCCCAGGTTTCTGGCTCAATCCCCAGTGGAGGTCATACAGGAGGCAGCCAATCAATGGTTCTTTTTCATCATTGATGTTTCTATTTCTCTCTTGCTCTCCTTTCCTCTCTCTGAAATAAAAAATATATATATTAAAAAAAAAAAAGTTTGACCTGAAAATCAGTACCTTTATGGTTCCACATACCTTCTCACCTATTTCCCAGAATCACCCCCGACATTTACAGACAGCAATCTAAGACTGTCCTAAGAAAGCATTTACATTACATTTACAGAGGTCCTTATAGTCATGGCCCCGCCATCAGTACCATTGCGAAGTGTCTCCATTTCTCTAAAGCCTGCAGCAAACATCCAGGAGACAGGCGCATAGTCAGTCAGTCAGCTAGAGAGTATGCAACACATATTTAGCAACACACGGCCAACTTCAACTGAGCAAAAGGCCCAGGTGACAGAGATCATGGAATACTGCTCATCTGGATAGAAAACATGTGACTGGAGAGCTAAGATCTGTGTGAAAGACCCGTTCCACTGGAGTGGCTCAGCCAATGCTGGTTAACAGCCAACCTGGCTCACTAGCTCCGAGTTTACAACCTCGGCATCACTGACTCCTGGGCTGGGGAAGCCCTGTTGTTGGGGATTTCCCTATGCATATGGTGTTTAGGAGCGTTCAGGCCTCTACTCATCCTGTTAGTAGCCCCCACCCCATCAAAAACTGTCTCCAGAACTGGCCCCGTGTCTCCTGGGGGTAAATTTAACCTAGTCGAGAAGCACGGCTCTAACCTTACATTTATATGCCCATATATGCAATATTCCACTCCATTTCATCCCCCCAAAACACAACTCTCGGCTTCAAGGAGCTTATAATCTAAAAGCCAAAAAGCCCACAAGTCAAGGAGTATTTTATTGCAATATTCTGTAAATGAGTAGGGCTTCGAAATTACAGATTCTGGCAGTTTTTTCCCACCAGAGCTACCTTCCCTCTCTCTTAACTTACAAACATCATGTCTTATCTATCTTGAACTATACAGATCCTCAAAACAGAGGTTCAAGGCTCACACTGTGCGCTTCAGTCAGCTTCATGTATTGAGGGACAATGTGTTTCACTTCACTTGGAGGCACAACAGCTGCCCTACCTCTCACTAGGCTTTGGGGTGTTGACCAAGTTACTTACCTTCCTATGCCCCGTCCTCTTAACATTAACCCAGAAACAATACTATCAAACCTAACTTACGGGGACAGAGTCAGTATATAAAGTGCTTAATAGCCTTTGCTCTTTACTCATTTGGATTTGTAATTATTTTCTGCCCTCACAGTTCAGTAGCCTCTCAATAGTGCTTATCAAAAGGGTTGAGAGTTGTCTACCATGTTCATTTTGAGTAAATAGTTCAAATAATCCCACCCCCAACCTACTCTATGAAAAGAGGAGGCTGAGGATCTGTTATTTAGGACCAACATTCTGCCTCTCCTCTGTTACTATTACTAGTCTCCTATAGCGAGCTTCACCTCCTTCCTCCACACCCTATTCTCCTTCCTGTTCACCAAAGGAAAAAAGAAAACCTCACTAAGCACCACGTTCGGAAACGCCAGGTTTCACGCCTTTCCTCTTTATTTTGACAAACTCGTTACCACAAGCTCTAGATGCTGCCAACCGATGCCACTCAAAAATCATTAAAAAATCTCCAATGTCTCCCCATGTCCACCAAATGAGGAAACCCCCTGGCGATCATCCTCACATGGCTCTTACCTTCTCCAGGCTTTTCTCCTGCAGCGGCTCTATACATGCTCTGCTCAGTCCCACAGAACCTTCTCCCCGGAGTCAGGCCTGTCCTGTACATTCCTTCTGCCTGGAATAGTGACCCCTCCACTCCCCTCCCCTCTATCCTCCTCCCTCAACTCCACTCCCAAAACCACTCTCTGGGAAGCCTTTCCTGAGGGTCCTGTTTCCTTAAAACTACACCTAGCCCTCGCTGGTTTGGCTCAGTGGATAGAGCATCGGTCTGCAGACTGAAGGGTCCCAGGTTCGATTCCTGTTAAGGGCACATGCCCGGGTTGTGGGCTCGATCCCCAGTGTGGGGTGTGCAGGAGGCAGCCAATCAATGATTCTCTCTCATCATTGATGTTTCTACCTCTATCTCTCTCTCCCCTCCTCTCTAAAATCAATACAAATATACTTTTAAAAAAAAAACCACACACATACACACACACACTACACATAGCTTGTTCGAAACCATTTTATGGGAATTCTATTCTTTGTTTTGTATTTCTCACATTCACTCCTTACATTGTGGAGGACAAACGCCATGGCTCTCAGCTTTGTCCTTCCTCACACTGCTGATGAGCAGTGCCTTGTACCTCCAAGCTCTCAAATACAGCTGTCAAATGGAAGGTGGTCTTTCCTAGGATTTTTATGATAGGTTGGCCAATAAGTCACAATTAGACTCAAGCCATTTTAGCAAAAAGAACATTTTATTTATGCCTCAGATTAATAAAGTTAAACGCTTCTATTTCACTTGCATAAAAAACTGTCCTAATTTCAGGGGAGGACAATTTTTTTATACTAAGTGACTTAGCAATTAAGCAACTCTTCTCCACTTATGCCATCATAGAAACTAAAGTTTATAAGAGCCATAGATTAAAAGAAATATTCCTTTGGCGCAGAATTAACTTGCTGGAGAACAGGAAAAAATTTCGTGGTAATTCGGAATGACTGCAGGGTAAGTAACACACTGGCAAGTAATCACTGAACAGAGAGACTGAAATATGCTACGTGAGCCCCTACACATCCAGGAAAGCCCCGTTAACATATGGAGTTCTTATGAGCCTTCCCTTGGTAACAGACTCGATGTGTCAATGGGCATGGCCATATGCCATTGCAGTCTGTCATCACTTTCAAGTTGGTAAATTTCATGGACACAGCAATTCAGTTGGGAAGCTTTTATGTAAGTGCCTCCTCCATGCCAGGCAGGGAGTGGAAGCTAAGAAGATAGATGAATACAACGCAAGCAAATAATTTCTAAACAAGGCACTTGGTGCGCACCCTGCAATGCTTCTGGCCCCTTCACCAGCTATCTCCACGGTTTTGTTTATTGTATTAGAAAAACAGGTGAAAGAAGTGAAACACTCCGGGATATTGGGCTGGTACTTAAATTTTAAACACTTTGGTCTAAAGACCCACGCAATGACAGCGCTAGAAGTGTCCCTCTCACGAAGAGGGGTGATCACAGGCTCTCCCGCTCCACCCAGCAGCCACCACCGCTCAGTCCGGACAGTTCAGAACCTGGAAAGCTGTCCCGGCGACCGCGCACCAGAGAGCAATGCAAGTCACTCCATCGGTGCTTCCAGAGCAAGGAAACGCGACCAAACACCAAGTTTCCCTTTAGATTTAGCTGCGCCTTTTCCACACTGACTGAACCTCTCCCCTCCCCGCCTTCTGAGCAGGGAAAAAGCTCAACAGATATGCTCTTCCTTGGAAAATGAAGCTATCTGTTCACATTTTCAAAACAAACGCCTGTGGCCAGGTTCGGGAGGACAGCCTCATTCACATACACACATGGTGTCCCTGGGAAAGGTGCCTGCCTGCCCCTTCTCCCGGCCGAAGCCTGGAGCCCATGAATTGATGGGATGCCGGTAAAGGGGTGCCAGGCGGCCTGGGCGAGCTGAAAAGCGACTCTGGGTCTCGGGGAAACCCGCCTGGGTGTTGCCCAGCCCTACTGGGTGCCCAGCCCTACTGGGTGGGCAGCGAGCCGGGGAAAGACCCGCTCCCCCTGCAAAAGCAGCTGCTGCAGCCTCCAGCAGTGGTTCTCAACCTTCCTAAAGCCACGACCCTTTAATACAGTTCCTCATGTTGTGGTGATCCCCCCAACCATA
>NW_005359352.1:1019781-1020106 GCF_000412655.1 Myotis brandtii | reverse complement strand
CAGCACGGCGGTGCAGATGGAGCGCAGCTCGGACTCCACCTTCTCCCGGTAGTCCTTGATGAGCTGCAGCTTCTTGTCCGAGGTGTCGGTCTTCTGCTCGATGCTCGAGATGACCCTCCAGGCGGACCGGCGGCCGCCCACCACGTTCTTGTAGGCCACCGACAGCAGGTTGCGCTCCTCGTTGGACAGCTCGGCGCCCTGCTCCGTCACGGCCTTCATGCAGGTGGCCATGTCGTCGTAGCGCTCGGCCTGCTCGGCCAGCTTCGCCTTCTGGATCAGCTCCGTCTTCTCCATGGGGACGGGGAGGAGAGCGCGGGCGAGCACA
>NW_005359352.1:998786-1018701 GCF_000412655.1 Myotis brandtii | reverse complement strand
TGCAGAGGGTGCATTGCCTCCCGTGGACCCGGGCAGCTGCGGCCCGGCCCGCGAGGGTGACACCATCGGCGGCGGTTTTGTTGCACAAGCGCCTTTCTTTCCTCCGCCTTCCTATGCACGACAAAGGTTTGGAGCTCGATACCCTGAACCCAGCCTTTAATGACGTTAGGATTGGGGCTGCGAATTAGAAATCATCCCATTTCCGCCAAAGAGGAATTAGCTGCTGCAGAAAGTGGCTGCTGTCTGGCTTTTACATGAGAAATTCAAGTTTTCCGACTGGCACCTAAAACCTGAAACTCCCCCTGTAAAATACTCCCCAAAAGTCCAGGCAGGTCTCTCTGGCGATGCCAGGTATCATGGTTTTCTTTAAAATGAGAAATGACTTCAGAGATAATTTGGAGAAAGACACCCACTAATCCCTCCTCACCCCACCAAAAAAAAAAGCAACCATTTTTATATTTCTTTCTGGCCTTTTCAGGTTATGCATCTAAACACGTATTTTTCACATCGTTGTATTATGTGTACACACCTTTTATTTTCTGATCTTACCCTCCCTAGATGGTGGCTTCCCACTTTCTCCTGGTGAATACCCTTGGGAGGTGAGAAAAATTGTCCCACGTGCCTTATATTTAGGGTCATGGCTGGCACTTTCCTTTTCCTCTAACAGAGACCCTGCCGTCCAGCCCTCACTCCTCGCCTGGCACTTCCCCAGTGCCCTCCCCTGAGAAAGGCGGCTGGCCTGGGCACCTGGGAACCGGCTTTTGTGTCACCCGAATGTGAAAATCTCCATCTGTGCTCACACTGCCGTGATTCCAGCTCCAGCACATCCGAGGGAGAATGGGTCACTGAAAGCAAAAGATGCCAAAAAAAAAATAGAACGGCAGGCGTGGCTCAGGGGTTGAGCGTCGACCTATGAACCAGGAGGTCACAGTTCGATTCTGGGTCAGGGCACATGCCTGGGCTGCGGGCTTGATCTCCAGTGTGGGGCGTGCAGGAGGCAGCCGATCCATGATTCTCTCTCATCATTGAAGTTTCTATGTCTCTCTCCCTCTCCCTTCCTCTCTGAAATCCATAAAAATACATTTAAAATAATAACAATTGTTTCAAAAGAAAGCAAAGGATGCCACAGCCAAGAAAGCATTTCAAATTCCAAGTGGAGACGGGAGCAAGGAAGATCTGAGCATGCAGACAGATTGCAGGAGGTGCTGACTTTTCAGAAATCCGTGCTCCCGCCCAGCTGCCCCTCCCTGTCCCGGCTTGTAAAGGTTGCTTTGTGCTTTGACGGACAGGCGAGGCCTGGGCTGGAAAGGGCCGATGTCTTCCTGCAGAAATGCCTTCCAATGTCCCCGCATTTCTAATGGAGGGCCCTGCTGTTATTTCTGGAATCCCCGGGGCCGGGCTGCGGACACAGGAGTGTTTATGGCCATGTGGGCTGGGGTGGAGCTGGACACCAAGAAATCCCATTGGAGAGAATTTGCATGTGGAAGGTCAGATAAAATGCTTTCTGTGTGACCAGCGAATTTCAAGCTGACCGGAATGAGAGACAGCTCAGGCAGGGAGGGACCAGCGGAGGGAGATGGGGGATGACTGCTCCTGAGGGGGTGCGGGCTGTCGGGGGACTGAACCTCTGTGGGAGGGAAGGAGGGAGGGGACAAGCGCAGGAATTCTTTGTCGGAAAGTCCGGGCTGTATGTACTGCCACCTCCCCAGGTGACCTTGGGCAGGACGTTGCTGCTCTCCTGTAGCTCAGTCTCTGAAATTTCTGCTTTCATTCAATCATCAGATCAGTACTGAGCACCACCTCATATCGTTATGGTCATCTGGAATGAGGGGTGAAGCTGCCTGGGAACAGTGGCACCCTGTGGACTTGTTAAGGACGTTATGAGGGACGGGAGGAACCAGCTCAGATCTAAACTCCTCTGCACCTGGGAGAACTCAGGTTGAGAAGAGAAGGCTCTGGAAGTCCCTGGACACATGAAGAGCTCACATTTATTGAGTGAGCACACGTGTCAAACACTTTTGAGTCTTTTGCAAGTACATGTTCGCTCATTTACTTTGCCTGACGCCGCTATAAAACAGCTACTATTATGATCGCAGACCAGGAAGTGGAGGCCGAGGGAAGGCAGGCATCATGCGCGGAGTCGCCCAGCTCATGAGTGGCAGGGCCTGGGTGTGAACCTGTGCCGCAGGAGCCCGTCCCTGTAACCGCTCTGCCAGCTCTCTGCTCAGTGTTGCGGGGGTGCTCAGAAAGACCAGACTAGACTCTGTCCTCTAGGTCGGCAAACCACGGCTCGCGAGCCACATGCGGCTTTCTGGCCCCTTCAGTGTGGCTCTTCCACAAAATACCACATGTGGGCGCCCGTACAGTGTGATTGAAACTTCGTGGCCCATGCGCAGAAGTCCGTATTTTGTGGAAGAGCCGGTATTTTGTGGAAGAGCCACACTCAAGGGGCCAAAGAGCCGCATGTGGCTCGCGAGACACGGTTTGCCGAGCCTCAGTTTGCCGACCACTGCTCTAGGAGTTCCGTCCTAGTAAACCCGCCGCGTGGTAAACACCCCCGCCAATGTGCTGGGGAGATCTCTAGGGAACAGGCAGCGAAGAGAGAAAGGCCCGCGAAGCTGTTGTTTTCTTTGTTTGACGGTCTTGTTATTTTTTCTAAATGACTGGGTGAGAAGAAGCTGTGAGCACACTGAACTCGAAGCCAGAAGATCCCAAATCCCAGCCCTGCTCTTGGTTTGAGGTTTGACCTTGGACACCGCGGTCCTCTCTGAGCCTGTTTCCTACCCGAGATGATAATCCCTGCCTAGAGGGGCTGTGGAGCCATGACACAGGAGATTGCTGGGCCCTCGGGGAATAGAATATTCGTTTCTTCCTTCTCTCCCTCCGCCTGGGGGTGCCTGGTGGGGGAGCCCAACATGCTGCAGGGGCCTTGGAGCCTTAGGAACCCTTAAGTGAAGGCTTACCTCCTGAATTACCTCCTGAATCCTGTTGTAATTAGTGGAGTTAATGGCCTGCAAAATGGCCACATTCCTCAGACGTTTCAGAGTGAATGAGTCCTGGTTGAGTTTGCTCTGGTAAATGGTTTCAGTGGGCTTTTTTTTTATTATTATTGATTTTTTACAGAGAG
The DNA here is from genome assembly GCF_000412655.1 of Myotis brandtii. Classification (NCBI taxonomy): domain Eukaryota; kingdom Metazoa; phylum Chordata; class Mammalia; order Chiroptera; family Vespertilionidae; genus Myotis; species Myotis brandtii. Next base: position 1,015,574 of record NW_005359352.1, on the reverse strand, counting down.
GAAGGGAGAGGGATAGAGAGTTAGAAACATTGATGAGAGAGAAACATCAATCAGCTGCCTCCTGCACACTCCCCACTGGGCATGTGCCCACAACCAAGGCACATGCCCTTGACCGGAATCGAACCTGGGACCCTTGAGTCCGCAGGCCGACGCTCTATCCACTGAGCCAAACCGGTCAGGGCTCAGTGGGCTCTTTGAGTAGGTCGTCGGCCAGTAGCTTCTTCCTCTCCTGCCAGAGGCAGATATTTTACCAACAAACCAACACCTGTGTGGGGCTCTTCACCGCAAATCCTGTAGCATCGTCCTCAGATCTTCGGTTTAGAGTCCTGGAAGGGTTGCCCCCACGTCCGCTCCACCTGCATGAGCTTGGTGGAGGGTCCTCTCTACCTGCATGAGCTTGGTGGAGGGTCCACTCCACCTGCATGAGCTTGGTGGAGGGCCGGGACAGGTGGGGAACTCCAGGCGGCCTGATGAGCAGCACCTTCCCGCACGCACGTCCCCTGGCTGAGGGCGGCTCAGGCCTGCAGGGGGCGAGGCTGGCTCCCACCGCCCACAGCAGCCCGCTGAGCCCGCGTTGTCCATTCCTGGCATCTCCTGGTTGCCCCTCAGCCACACCTTGTCCTCCAGTTCGCGCTGTGCTCTCAGGGAAAAACCGAATCGAACCCTTCCATCGTTAAGACACAGGCAAGTCTTCAGCAGCGGTTCTTGCCACCGTGGGCATTAAGGGGAAGGCAGCGCTCCCGTTTGCGGCGAAAGCTTCGCTGGAGAGTTTCTGCTTTCTGGACAGCTTCTGGCCAGCAGCCTCTGGGGAGGGGGCCAGGGTTCAGACATGCCTCCAGCATGTGCTCTATGCGAGCAATAGGGCATTTTTAAAAGCCCGGTTGCTTTTGTAAAGGTGAGAGTGATGCTGATGAGGGTGAGGTTGTTAATAAAAAGTGCAGTATCGCTCATTCTACAGGAAACGAAGCAATGCATACCTGCATGCAGGAGAGTGAGGCCCCGAGAGCCTTCCTCCGAGCGGTGACTGAGCGTCTTTCCGACCTCCTTCTAAGAGTCTCATGCTCTACCGACTGAGCTAGCCGGGCGTCCCCGACCTCCTTCTAGATCTCTCTCCTTCACCTGCAGACCCGGAAGTGTGCTGCACGCCTGAGGTTGCATCTTCACTTTGTACAGGGTGGGGGTTAATTTATGTGTCCACTTGGCTGGGCCTCAGGGCGCCTAGGTATGTGATCCAGCCTTACTCTGCGTGTTTCTGTGAGTGTTTTGGGAAGAGACTGACATTTAAATTGGTGGACTTTGAGTAAGCAGATGGCCCTCCAAAATGCGGGTGGGCCACACCCCACCAGTGGAAGGCCAGCAAAGAACAAAAAGACGGTCTTCCCCCAGCAAGAGAATTCTCCAGGGGGTGGCCTTCGGGCTTGACTGGCAACTGGAGCTCTGCTGGGTCTGCAGCAGACAGCCTCGGGCTCAGAGGGACCGGACCGTCAGCTCTCCCAGGCCTCAGGTCTGCAGGCCCCCCTTCCAAATGCTTACTTGCTAATTCCTTACAATATCTAGCTGTCTGTCTATCTACTGTTAACGTAAAAAACCATTGAAACCTGTAAAGAATTTTTGTGAGTTTATTTGAGCCAAACTGTCGACACATGCTGGGAAGCAGAACCTCAATGAATTGAGATAATGCTCCGGAAAATGGCGGGTTACATCTGTATTTATACATTGCAGTCAAAGGAAGGGATGTAGGTGAGTTACATGAAACCCATTGGTGATAGACTAGAGAGGAGGGAGAAAGCAAGGGGAGGGGGGGCTGGGATTGGATAAAAAGTAAAATGATAGGCACATACTTAGGTGGGTGCAGGAACAAATAACATGATAATGAAGGAATTTGTGGTCTCTGTCCTGGCGCCCAGCACATTTGGTTGTGCCCCAGGGGCTCCAGAAAAAGGGAAGTTACAAGTTACCCAGACATTTCAAGGGTATGTTATCATAGATGCAAAAAGACAGATAGGCTCAGTTACGGTAAAGGTTGATCTTGTCAGTGAAGATACCAGCCTAGGACGTAACTACCCACCATCACTACTTTTAGTGAAAGTTTTCAGACCATCTTTTGTGGTGACTTTAGGTCTCTGAGTTTGCAAGACCACCATGCAGGCCTCCCCTGAGATGGTCAGGGTAGCATGTGGCCCCTTTTTTCCACACTACCTATCTATCATCTCCTACTCCATTTCTCTGGAGAAACTTTAAGTGTATTTTAAGTTTGTTTCATTCAACAAATAATATGCTATCTCTTCATAGCTTTAGGTGTATGTCCACGGCCTGGCGGTCTCTCCTCCCTCCCCTGCCAGACTGAGCTTCCTGAGTGTAAGGGTTTCCTTTTTTTCCTTTTTTCCTGAATGGTGATGATTTTAATCCCAAACGTTAGCGCCTGAGTCAGAAAATGTCCCAACTTTTCAAGCCGACGGAGGGAAGGGTGAATGTCATTTCCTAAGAAGTCTCACCTGGAGTCTTTATTCCTCACTTCTCTGCAGCTTTTCCCCAAAAGCAAAAATCTCAGCTGGACAGATTTCTCACTTGGAAACTGCTCATTCACAGTAGATACAGCTTGTTTTCAGGATAAACTACTGCATCCCTGACATACGTATTTGTTACACGAAAATAATGCTGAATGGCTCTTTGTTTGTAAGGTTTCCTGTTTAACCTTGTATTCCTAGTGCCCTCTCCACACAAGTGAGGGATTATGGCCCCACTGTACAGTTGGATAAACTGAGGCCCAGGAGGTTGAATTGCCTGTCTACACTGGTCAGCTCTAGGGTTAAAATTCAAAAGCAGGTCTGGGGTTTCAGTCTCCTACTGCACGGACAAGACTCTGGGACCTTCGAGGGACTGGACGAGGGAGGCTCCTGAGGCCCCGAGGCTTGCTGGCCGGGAACAATGTTTAGTTGTTTGAAGCTGGTGGGTGGCTAAGTTTACATCTGCCAGTGAGTCAGAGCCGATTTTATTTTCATACGGAAGTCTCTGCTTTTACTGTCCTGGTATCTAGCTGCAAGGAGAGGGGACCTCCTCATCCTTTGTTCCCCTCCCTCCTCCCCCGGCCCCCCATTGGGTGTGACCTTCCAGTGGGCAGCGCTCCATCGCTCTCACTCCCCGGTGACTCTGGCTGGCCCGGGGAAGGCCTTTACTGAGTGTTTTGAGAGTGAACCGAGGCCATCGAGGGACGTTTCCAGTACCAGCCACCGTGTGCCCTGCGCGCCTACTTAGTGCTCAGTCGGATGCAAACCCACTAGAAGGGCGTCGATTCTCAAAGGGAAGTGCGCAGAGTAGGGCGAGCTGTTCCCAGGGGTCCCGCGAACACGGACAGCATCTGCTAGGACAGTGATGGCGAACCTTTTGAGCTCGGCGTGTCAGCATTTTGAAAAACCCTAACTTAACTCTGGTGCCGTGTCACATAGAGAAATTTTTTGATATTTGCAACCATAGTAAAACACAGACTTATATTTTTGATATTTATTTTATATATTTAAATGCCATTTTACAAAGAAAAATCAACCAAAAAAATGAGTTCGAGTGTCACCTCTGACACGCGTGTCATAGGTTCGCCGTCACTGTGCTATGAGGAGCCTGCAGTTAGCACGGCAGGTCCCTGAGCCGTGAGACGACGTCCTCAAGTCCCCCCACTGGTGCCGTCACAGCACCCCCAAAGGAGCGTTCCCACCCGGCCCCGGGTCCATTTCCTGCTGGTTCATTCCACAAGATATTTAAGGGTCTGCATGTGCCAGAGTGTCCTAGAGCAGGGGGTCCACAAATGATTAAGACCCTGGCCCGGCCGGCGTGGCTCAGTGGTTGAGCATCGACCTAGGAACCAGGAGGTCATGGTTCAATTCCCAGTTGTGGGCTCCATCCCCAGGGTGGGGTGTGTAGGAGGCAGCCAATCGATGATTCTCTCTCATCATTGATGTTTCTCTTTCCCTCTCCCTTCCTCTCTGAAATCAATCCATTGAAAAAAAAAAGACCCGGTCTGTGCCCACAGGAGCTCAGAGGTGGGGCGCTGACCCGGAGCTCAGGGAAGAGCAGCAAAGGTCTCCCTTTCTTCAGTTCCCGATGCGCACTCCCTGCTTTCCGAGCCCACAGGGGTCTCCAGGGGCCATTTGGGAAGTTGGAAGAATTACTCCTGGGAGTCCCTCTGGCCGCCACTGCACATTCCCGCCGGGTGACTCAGGGCAGAGGGAGAGCAGGCTTCCGGGCCAGCCCAGGCCTGTCCCCGCCGCTGACCTGGGATCCTGTCTCTTTGTAAGGTCCGTGCAAGGCAACCAGGTGACAGGGTGGAGATGACAAACCAGAAAAGGTCATGAAAAAGCCCAAGAGGCTGGTGGATTTAGTGGAAAGGCACACGACCCACATGTTTCAGACGGGGCCTCGGTACGTAGCAATGAGCCTTAATCGTCACAAAAAATGCTCCTTCTGTTCTCTTTTTGTTGTTGAAGAAGTCACTTTTATTATTTATATATAAAGTATATATATATATATATATACACACATATATAAAGTATGTTTCGTTGGTCTTGTTAATCCTTACCCGATGATATTTTTCATTGATTTTTTAGAGAGAGTGGAAGAGAGGGGGAGAAACAGAGAGAGAGAAACATCCATGTGAGAGAGACACATTGATTGGTTGCCTTCTGCACTCACCCCTACCAGGGCCGGGAGGAGCCTGCAACCAAGGTATGTGCCCTTGACCAGAATTGAACCCAGGACCCTTCAGTTCGTGAGCTGATGCTCTATCCACTGAGCAAAACCGGCTAGGGCTATATACTTTTTTAAAAAACGGGAGTTTTATTTTTAAAAAGTTTTGGTACATAAAGCAACAAGTCCTCAAGCTTCTCGCAAATTATGACTCATGTGCAGACACTCCAGGAGGGGGGAACGGGCGAGTGAGCACAGAACAGCCGAGAACAATGCACACAGGGCGGATTGTTTGCTCTCACAATCAGCTCCGGGAGACGAGAGAAGGGAGACACGCCTGTGGGCTGGAGCGATGGAGAAGATGCTGGGCATCGGAAGGCAAGGGAGGACAAGGGGTCGCGAGGGGAAAGGGGACAGCCACCGAGATGACGGCGGTCTGCGTTTCCCTCCCCTCCGCCGCCCGGTGGAGGGGGTGGGGGCTCCTTTGTTCCTCCTCACCGCAGGAGTTAGCTTCGGAATCTTCTGTCTCTTCACCTCCCTCTGCCAGAGCAGCTCAGCCACATGTGGGCCCCGGGGGCAACGCTCCACCGACTTCCTGGTCCCTCCAGCAGGCGGGATCTTGCAAAAAAAAAAAAATGCGAGTGTGACCTTTGCACCCCTTTCCTGCTGAAAACCCCTCCTTTAGCTGCGGCTCATCCTGTTGGTCGGACTCAGAAGCCAGAGGGCCTGGGTGCGAATCCTGGCTTCATCCTGGGCAGGTTACCCAACTACCCCGTGCCTCAGTTTCCCCACTTGTAAACTGGGGATTGTGATGATAATAATACCCGCCTCACGGGGCTGATGTGAGCACTCGGTGAGCTAATCTTGGTGAAGTGCTTCGACCAGGGCTACCTATGGTTTGTATGGAATCAACTCAAAATCCTTAAGGTGACCCACGTGCTCCTGGTGACCCCACCCCCACGCCTCTCCTGTCTTATCTCCTGGCTCCTTCCTCCTCTTGTGCTTCAGCCCTCTGTTCCCTGGTCCTGCGTCCCCTCCCCCCTCACATCTTTACCTGGTCCATGACTCATCTCGGGAGTCTCAGGAGAAATGACACTGTGTCTCGGGGCTCCCCTTCAGGTGACTCCTCCTGTCCTGTGCACCCCCAGCCCCCCAGCAGGGAGCACATGACACCGGTTGTCCTGGGTCTGCTTCCCCATTGGTCGAAGCCACCAGGAAGGTGGGGCTGAGTCTCTGTGATTTGCCTGGGTGGCCGCGGGGCCTAGTGGAGTGCTTGGTGGGTAAACTGGGTGCCAAGAAGCGGACAACTGAATGGACAGATGAACACAGGATGGATGGAGGGGTCACGGGCAAGGCACAAGGGCTGCAGGAAAGGTGAGCTGAGGCTGCTGCCCAGGATGGCTTCAGGCTCTGGCCCCGGGGCCAGTCCCCAGCCGGAGGCACCCGGGACGTAGCTGGGAGGGGCGGGAGCACCCGCAGTCCCTGGTGGCCCTCCTTCCCTGGGCTCAGTCCAGCTCTGTAAACTAACTCTCGATGGCACCAGAGACCTGGGAATTAGGAAAACCCAGTGAAATAACCTTTTTGCAGAGGAAAGAGCCCTTCTGAGTATGAGCCATTCCCGGCTTATTTGGACAATTTCTCTCTGGGTTTCCTTAAACCCGGGAGAAGCCTAGGCAAGAAATTGGGGGGCCTCACACATCTAAACAAAATAGATAGAGGCCCCTGCTCAGCTGTTACTGGGCCCCGAGTGCCTGGAGACAGCAATGGCTCTGCTGGGGGTGGGGAGCCTCTTTCCTACCGAAGGCCATTAGGGTATTTACAGCATAATTCACGGGCCCCACACAGTAGCCACCTGAAGATTAGCCTGCTACGTGGGGGGACATTGAAGTGGCCCCTGCGGTTGGAGGCGGCACTGCTGAGCGGGGGTGGGGGGTGCCCGAAGCAGCGGTGCTGTGCCCTCTGCCTGGCCGCTGCCTCAGCCCCCTGGACACCAGGCCGCAGTCATTTGAGGCCACATTCACCGGTGCCTCCCAACTCCGGAGCCAACTGTTCAGAGAGCGTTGTAGTTGTAGACGAGGAGACGGAACTCGGGCCGGTCACTGTGCAGAGCTCCCGAGTGGAGGGTGGCAGGACTGAGGCGAACCCGGGAGGCGGGGGCGCCCAGTCCCTCGCCCTGGGGGTGCCAAGCCGGCCCCTCGGAGCTGCAGCAGCTGCCTGTTTACTGAGGGACGGACATGGGCTGAGAAGTGATACGCGGGGCACGGAGCACCGGAATCTCGTCTAAAGTTCAGAAAAGCAGTGAAACCCGGGACTGGTCCGCCATTGCACAAGCGTAATTCTCAGTTTGCAAAAAATGTGCTTCATGATGGGAATGTCCTTAGTGCCACTGAACCGTACCCTCAAAAATGGTCAAACAGTCAAAGAAATACAAATAAAGAACACCTGACGATCTCTAGTGGTTTCAGGATACAATACCCCTTCTCTCAGAGTGTGGTCCCACTCTCGCCACACACGCACACACACACATGCACACACACACACACACACACACGGGCCTCCTTCTAGCTCCCACTTCTGTGGCCACCTCTCTGTTGCTCATCAATGGAGCCAGTTTGCACACCAGCCAGCTGTAGGGGGGTCGGGCCGCCCCCGGTTCTCCCACGGACTTCGCTGCACGCCTGTTCTTTTTCAAAGTCACACGCAGATGCCGTCGAGCCCATCAGCATTCTCTGCGGGTTGCAGCCTCGCTGGTTTGCAGACAGTAAATGTGGGGAGATGAGCAGCGGGGTGCTCCTGGGCCGCCACAGGCAGGGGCTTCAGGGACAGACGTCGGGGCAGAGTTGGCCGCTGCTGCTCGGGCAGGTGCCTGAGGCCTTGCCTGGCGAGTGGCCTGCGGCGGGCAGCTTCATTCCTGAGCGGCTCCTTGGCTGCTCTAACACCAGTCCTCCCAGCAGTCCCAGACGGGCCAGGTCTTCCTGTCCCTGCTCCATTCCTCTCCACCCCCACCCCCACCCCCCCCCCCCCCCCGTACCCTTTTTTTCCTCAGGTACCATCTTCTTAACTGCAAGTCAGCGGGCCGCCCCTCTGCCAGCGTATGAGGGAGGCTTGGAAGCAGTCACGGACGGGCACCCGCAGGCTCCCTAGCTGCGTGGGGCAGGGGCAATGCCCATTTGGTGTCAGGCAGGAAAACGGCATATCTCAATCCCCTGGTTACTAGCATTGTGACTTGGAGAAGGTCACCTGCCTTTGCTGAGCCTAGACCAGCGCTGCCCGGGGTGGTAGCCACCTACCACGTGTGACAGCTGAGCCGTGGCGGTCTGAACGGAGTTGTGCTGTCGGTGTAGAGTGCACACTGGGTTTCCTCCCCCGCCGGGTCCAACGGTAACCGGAGACACAGCGGGGAGGCGATTCCCTGGCCCCGGAGGCCTGGGCTGCAGGCCTGCCTGGCTCCGGGGAGGCCTCTATAGAAGGGCCTCCTGCCGACCCATCATGCTCAGGGGACACCAGACATCGAGGAGGCCAGGCGGGTGCTGCAGACAGCGGCCTCTTGGTGCCAGCCTCACCCTGTACCTGGCGTGCCTGTGGCCTGGCACAGAGAGAACATGCCATCTACCCACACTCGGCCCGGCCCCGGGCCCCAAGGCTGGGGGCAGGGGGTGTAGACTGTGCCAATAGGAGTTTCCGGCTCTGGCCCCGCCACCCTCTGCCTGGGCGACCTGAGCAGCACTCCATTCACACCCGAACTTCCTCATCCCTACAACGACCACCAGGCTTCACCCTCCACCGGCTCCAAACACCGCAAAGAACTGAGCTGGGCAGGGACCTGTCCTCCCAGTCCTTGTCCCTCAGGAGCCCAGCAGTGAACTCCGAGAATGTCATAGATTCTGACCCGAAGACGAAGCCCCATGAAAATGGAGATCGGGGAACAGCCTGCACCCACAGGGTTACAGGAGCAAGAATCAGCAACACGGCCCAGTGGAAAGGCGGCTCCTCCCTCTCTCTCCCTGTCGATCTCTATGGTGACCGTTACCGGGACTGGCCAAGGTCAGACTCGCTCACCCCAGCCGCAGCAAATGCTCCGGGGGCTGCAGCAGCTGCGTTTTGGGTTGACACGTCCGCGCGACAATCCTCCGGGTGCATCGTGAGTCTCTATGCATGGCATCAAAGTCCTTTCGTTAATATACAAACGTGATAAAAACAAACAAACCCGCACTAAATACACGTTTAAGAAAGACAAGCAAACCACCCGTTGGCATAGGGCTGATTTAATGCGGACGCCTCCTCCCAGCCTCTGTGGAGAGGCGAGCGCACTGTCAACTCTCGGTGGGCATACAATGTTGTGTTCTGCGTACGAAGCCCTTTCCTTGTCGGCATTTGTTCTCTCACGTAGACTCTGTCCTTGGGGCCGGTCTTTGTGGGCACAGGGCTTTCCTCCGAGGAGCCCCTCCCGGCAAGACAGTGGGGTGTTCCTCCTGTGCTGGGCGTCTGTGAAAGGCTTTGTTCTTCCCCCGTCCCACCACGGAGGAGTCAGCACGCACAGGACAGAACTCCCCTGAGTGACGTGGACTTGCCTGCAGATCGCGTGCACTGTTATCTGCACAGGCGCCCTATCTGTACGAGAGGGAACGTCCCACATGCATCGGGAGGACACAGTGTTGTCGGTGAGCCCTCGGCGTGTCACGCCCAGCTGTGTGGCCTCGGGCCACGTACCTCGTTGTCCGGGAAAGCAGGGACGGCAGCCTCTACCCATCGGGCTGGGGAGGGGACACGTGAGATACAGGCTGGACTTTGGTCCTTAGCACGAGGTCCGTGTACGTGACTGTGCAGAACTGTAGTCGGTGTCCCCGGGGAGGCTGGGATGGACCTCGAACATGGAGGCAAGGGAAGTAAAATGGACGCTGCTGCTGGCCTGTTCGGCCTCCGTTCCCTCTTGGTTTTGTGGATCACGGGGCCCTGCCCTTCCCAAGCCAAATCCGTTAGAAGCCCCTGCCCTGGCGTTAGGACGTGAGCGGGTGACAGAGAGACACACTGGCCGGAGCACACTCGGGGCCTAACTCGGATGTTTCCTTGAACCGGGTTTGGAGCCACCCCCCCTGCAGTTCGTCCACACTCTGCCGAAGCCGAGTGCTAATCGCCCGCAGGCGGCAGGGGCTACCTGAGCAGGCGGCGTGTCTGCCCCCCTCTCACGCAGCTCTCAGGCCTTGGAGGCCGGTCCCTCCACCTGCCAGAGCCTCCACGCGTGAGTCATGCCTGCCCGGCGTGCGCGCACGTTAAAGTCCTCACGGAGGGAACACTTGGTCACAGAAATAGCAGCTCATCAGAGGTGAGTTCTGCTCTCCACGGGGTGGCTGGTCCCCAATTCCCATTAGCCTTAGCGCCTTGTAATGGAAAAGCAGAGGGAAGGTGTCAGCGGGCGAGTGTGTGTGTGCACGCTTGCGTGTGTGCATGTGGACGTGTGTGTGTGTGCATGTGGACGTGTGTGTGTGCACGCATGCGTGTGTGCATGTGGACGTGTGTGTGTTGTGTGTTGTGTGTGTGTGTGTGCATGCACCCAAGACCTCTTTGCCCTTTGGTGGCAAAAGTCACCAGCTGATGCATGTAATTTCTCCTCCGAGAAGCCCTTCCCTCTGTACGTCCACCTCCTGCCCCGTCGTTTCCCTCCTGTGTGAAGTACCTGAAACGGGACATGCTCAGGTGGGAGGTGCTTGACCAGCGAAGACAGTGTGGCATTCCAGGCAGCAGGCCCCGCGATGCACTGTGTGACCCCGGCCAGTCACTGGGCCACGACGGGCCCCGGGTTTCTTACCTTTAAGTGGGACATAATAGAAATACATGTCAGAACGCTTTCACTCAACAAACCGAGCGGGAGCGTGCACCATGGAAAGGCATATTGTGGGCAGAAAAGCCTTGCAGGACGGAGGGAGGGCATTGCTCTGCCGCAATTCTGTCTTGGGCAGGTTTGGTAGGAATAGAAGGTGAAGTCTGAGCCAGGCCAGGTGCTCAGATGCAAACAGTGGAACAGACTCGGGCCAGAAGGAGGAGGAGAGACGACGGACGGTATAGTGGGCAGCTTTCAGACGTGCCGCTGCCTGCGCCTCAGCAAGCGCCTGCCCCTTAAGCCCACGGCAATGCTTTGCAGCCAAAAGGACTCCTTGGTTTGAGCGTCATCCCCATACACCGAGGCTGTGGGTTCGATCTCGGTCAGGCCACATACAAGAATCACCAACGAGCACATAAAATAAGTGGGACAACAAGTCAATGTTCCTCTCTTTCTCTGTGTGTGTCTCTCTCTCTCTGTCTCTCTCTTAAAAAAAAAAAAAAAAAAAAAAGAACTCCTTTCCCTTTGTTCTCCCGGTTTTCACAGCCTGAGTTTCCTGGCCTCAGCCTGACCCTTGACCCCACCAGGACTCCAGCGTCACACGGTCCTGCAGGAACCACGGAGAGGGGCACACCCAGGGCAAGAGGACAGTGGGTGACCTGCGCTGAGGAGACGGAACTCGGCAGACAGGGAGTGAGGCCGCACTGTGGCCGACACCCAGAAATGCTGGGGCAGCGTGGACTTTGTGGGGCTGGGAGGGCTCACGCACAGAGAGAGTGATGAGCTAGGCTGATCGGGCCCGGCCACACACTTCCAGCTGGGGCGCTAAGCAAGGCCTGGGGAGGGGAGGGGGACTGGGGACCCCAGACTCCCTCTGGAGTGACCTTAAAAAAATGTTTTTTATTGATTTCAGAGAGGAAGGGAGAGAGAGATGGAAACATCAATAATGAGAGAGAGCCCTAACCGGTTTGGCTCAGTGCATAGAGCATCGGCTTGCAGACTTAAGGGTCCCAGGTTCGATTCCAGTCAAGGGCATGTACCTTGGTTGCGGGCGCATCCCCAGTGGGGAGTGTGCAGGAGGCAGTTGATCGATGTTTCTCATCGATGTTTCTGACTCTCTATCCCTCTCCCTTCCTCTCTGTAAAAAAATCAATAAAATATATATTAAAAAAAATAATAATGAGAGAGAATCATTGATCGGCTGCCCCCTGCATGACACTTACTGGGAACCAAGCCCGAAACCTGGGCACATGGTTCCCTGACTGGGAATCGAACCTGGGACCTCTTGGTCCATGGGATGACGCTCCATCCACCGTGCACCACGGCCGGGCTGGAGCGCCCTTTTCATCTCACACAAATAAGACCCTCAGTCTGCGTCCTCAGGAACACACTTTCAAGGGCTGCCCAGGGACAGCTCATGCGACAGCCTGGGTGCAATCAACTGCAGCCGAACCCTCAGATCCCAGTGCCAAGTCCAAAGTCCAAGGACCTCTGCAGGAACCGTGCAGGCAAAGACGTGGCGTGGCTGCTGCTTCCCGTGCCGGGGGGGAGCCTGGGGAGGGAAGTCTGTGGGGCCGGGCCAGGCCGGCCCTCGCTGCAAGCATTCGGTGTGCTGGAGGCGGCATGTCCTTCTCCGGGCAGAGCTTGAGGCCTGGGTGCAGACCCCCAGACACCACCAGGCGGGGCAGCCTCCGCGTCAGGGTGACGTGCGCCCAAGAGGCTTTTGACTCAGAAGGTGTGTGTAGATTGGACAGGGCAGTTAGCAAAGGTTCACAGCTCTGCCCCGGCGGCTTTACTGTCTAAGGACGTGTTTCCTGGTGAATACGAAAGTCAGGGCTTACTCTTCTCAAAAAGCGAGCACTTCTCTGCAGCTGAGTAACACGGAACGGACATCTCACAGGCACGGGATGGTCCTGATGGTCTCAAGACGAAGGCTCTCTCTCATCATCGATGTTTCTCTCTCTCCTGCTCCTTCCTCTCTGAAATCAACAAAAGTATATTTTAAAAACCACATCTAGGGAAGGATCCCATAGGCTAGGCTTGGATCAAGTGTCCACTTCTGGGCCAATCACCGGTGGCCGGGGGGCAGAGAGGCCGGAGCAGGGAGGCAAGTGGCTGTGGTCAGAGGAGCAGTTCTCAAAAAGGGGGTGCTTTCCCCAGAAGAAGAAGAAGAAGAAGGGGCCTGGCAAACGAGCAAGGAGCGTCCTCCACAATGAAGAACCGCATTCCAAGGATACTAAGGTGTTTACAGAGGAGAGGGCTTCCGGCCCGCTGGGGACCAGCGATAGCACCCTAAACATCACCTATAGGGTGGAGAGTGAAGGGGGCCGTGTGCTCAAAGGCCGGGGAGCGAGAAAGCAAAAGGCAAAGCAACGATGAAGAAGCCGTCAAGTTGGATACAAGAAAGGAGACAGTGAGGAGGAACCGAAGTTGCAAACATCAGAAGAGGCTACATCCCGGGGAGAAATGGGTGCTGGAATCTGAGCTTTAATTGCAGCCCCTGGGGCGAGGGCTGCCAGATACAATCCAGGATGCCCAGTTCAATCTGAATTCCAGATGAACAACAAATCACATTTGCATGAACACACACGACACGATTTTCACCGGGCACCTGAAATTCTAATTTAACTGGGCACCCTGTGTTTTTATTTGCTGAATCTGGCCACCCTAGCTGGGAGCCGGGAAGGGTTTGGCGCCAAGACCAGCATGAAGCTGTTGAGTACCCCCGGCCGCCGCACCTCTCCTGTCGCGGTGAGTCATCCTTCCCTTGCGTTCTCCCAGGAAGACGGCTCTCGGCTGCGGAGCGGCCGGTCAGGGCGCTCTCGCCCTCCTAATGTCTTCATGCCCTTGGCACATCCATCCTTTGTCGCCGTGGTAACTCAATGGAGCCATAGAATTCAATGAACCAGATGCCTCCCCCTCTGGAGAATGACTCAGGAGCCAGCCTCCCGGGCTTGCTCATGTCACCCACGATTTGTTTCCTCGGTGAGCGTGGCTATAAACACGGGCAGGATGAACAAAATGGAACCGCACCTCTGCACACACGTGGCCTGCTCCTCTGTCCCCCGTCCTTCCTCCTCTGCTCAGCGCTCCCAGCGGTCCCAGCCCAGGCCTCAGGAAGCCATGTGGCCGGAGGGGTGTGGCCGGGGTGGGGGACACCAGGACAGCTGTGAAGAAAAGTCTCATCACCCTCACAGCGGCCCCCGGGGGGGCTGTGATATCAGCGCACTCTCAGCAATTCTCGCCTCGGCAGCCTGGCGTCAGCTGGGAAAACACACCTTCCTCACAGGCCTCACTTCTGGCTCCTCTCTTCTCAGCCCTTCACACACTCCCCGGCCCAGAAAGGTGTTTTAAAAAGCAACCCAGGACGGAGAGGGAGTCTGGGATCTTGCGCAAACAATCCTAGAAGGTGCCAGAAGCTGCCAGACGCTTCTTCCTGCAAAAGGCCTCCACTTTGCAGCCTCTATGTCTCCTTCCTCTGGACTCCTGTGGAGGGTGGAGGCAGCCCCCCCCCACCCGCGGGAGGCCCCACAACCACACCTCCCACCGCATGCCCACAGTCCTGGTGAGCCCCCGCCCCCGGCCCGGGGACCCTCCCAGCACCCTACTGTTGGGTCTCATGCTCTGTGCTCCTTTTGCCAGCCTGGGCTTCACCACCTGCCCCTACTGACCTCAGACCTCAGCTCACATGTCAACCCCCCCCACCCCCAAAAGGTAGGCTGCCTGTCCCCCTCCCCTTCTCCCGGATTGCGGGGCCCACTCAGTCAGTCTTAACGTGTCCGTGTTCCTCTGTCTTAACTGTGCCGGGCTGCTCAAGGTCAGTGCGTGTGACCTTCACCTCTGGTCTCTCGGGGTCTAACAGAGCACTGGGTACAAAACAGCTGCTCAGCGCCAATAGCAAACTGTCAGCAGACAGTTCCAGAAGAGCTGAAGGGAAGACAGGCACCGTGCCCTGTCCCGCTCCGAGAGGCACTGCCGGAGAGAGACTGCTCGTGAACACTTCCAAACGAGTAGAGGAGAAAGTGGATCATGAAAAAATAACCCATCTAAAGGGAGCCGAGATTTCAGAGGAAAAGGAACAAAATAGACAGGACAATAGTAGAAATTGAGATGGCTGATGGAAAAACGTGTTGTTAGAGAAAATTTAAATAAGGTACAAAGATAGACAGAATACTATAACGGACCTTACACACTCATAATCCCAACACTTACGAATCTAGTTTCATTTACCTCCTCATTTCCCCCGAGTGTTTTAAAGCAAATCCCACATACCACATCATTTTATTCGTGAATATTTTCGTATGCACCGTTATCAGATAAGGACTTGAAAAGGATAGCACCACAGTGCCGTCGTCACACACAAAAATGGTATGTTTAAACAGGAATATGTCAGAAATTGTGTTAAACGTAAACTTAAATAATCTTGTCAAAGACAAAGATTGGGAGACTTTTAAAAAACAAATTCCCACTTTATGCTATTTACATCTAAAACATACAGATTCAGAAATGTCGATTGTAATCATGGGAAAAGATATACTATGCAAATAGTAACCAGAAGGAAACTTGCACAGACAATGAAAGAAAAGGCTGTTTGGCATACAGGACAGAAAAGGCTGGGCAAATTCTTACACCGCCAGGCGACGCGCCACGCAAGTCAGTGCACGCTGCTTAGCGCACCTGAGAGAGGAGAGACCTACCTCTGCTGACGGCTGGCGTGACTCAGGGGTTGAGCATCCACCTACGAACCAGGAGGTCACAGTTCGGTTCCGGTCAGGGCACAGGCCCGGGTTTCGGGCTCGATCCTCAGTGTGGGGCGTGCAGGAGGCAGCCCATCAATGAATCTCTCATCATTGACGTTTCTAGCTCTCCCCTCTCCCTTCCTCTCTAAAATCAATAAACATATATTTAAAAAGAAAAGAAACCTACCTCTGTGAGGGAAGAGGTGAGGGAGGAAGGAAGGCTCAGGAAGCAGCTGGCCAGCCCGGGAGCCTCAGCTGAGGGGTGAAGACAGGACTCGGGGTGAAGGTCCCAACCCCAAGAGGGGTGCCCTTCCCACCCCCAGGGCGCCTCCGCAGGCCTGAGAAGAAGAAGTTGCGGGGGTCCTGGTAAAGAGAGGGGGCTCAAGATCTGCTGAGAGGTGGGCCTCTGGGCCCTGGCACAGGGAGGGCTTGCGGGGGTTGGGGGGTGTCTCTAAAAGTGAGGGCAGGAGCCGGAGGCACCAGCAGATCCCCAGCAAGTGACCCTGGGAGAGAGGGAGCAGATGGTTGTGTGGGTGCCTTGGTGTCCCTGTCCCCGAAGTGCGTGCTTGGGGGGCCTTCCCGGCGGGAGCCGCAGCAGGGAGGATGGTGAGGGGTCCCTTTGCCGCTGGCCACCGTCAGGAAGGAGGTGGTTGAGTTCTGGTGGCCCTGACACCCCAAGAACACAAGGGGCTGGCAGGTGACCTCAGGTCACCCCCGGAGGCTCTGACCTGGGCCGAGTTGCTCTGCTCATTCCTGCCAACGGAGAGGAATTTCACGCCAGTGGCCCTGACACCCCAAGAACACAAGGGGCTGGCAGGTGACCTCAGGTCACCTCCGGAGGCTCTGACCTCATTCCTGCCAACGGAGAGGAATTTCACGCCGGCATGGGGCCTGCAGATTCACCACCGGTGACTCATCCCCACCTGTGCAGGCCCATCGGGGAGGAAGCCGTGCGGCTGGTCCCGGAGCCCTGCCAGGAGCCGGTCCTGCCGCCTCCTCACGGCCGGGGGGTGGGCGCTCCCACCACAGGGGCCTGGGCTGGGATCCAGCCTCACCCCACACAGACGGACAGACAGACAGACGGACACAAACAACCGTCGGTCGTCTCTCTCTCTCTCTCTCTCTCTCTCTCTTTCTCTCTCTCTCTCACACACACACACACACACACACACAGATCTATGTGGGTCTTTACCACATAAACACACATTTTCATTTCACCCGCCCCCCCCACCTCCATCCTCCACAGTAAGGTTTTAGCTACACTCACACAGACACACGGGCGCACACACGATTTATGTGGGACGTAGCCACATAAACACACACACGCTCTCATGAGTTAGTTTCACACCCCCTTCCCCCCAACAGCCAGGTCTTAGCTGCCCTCAGACAGACGCACAGACACACCCACACCCAGAGTTGCACGCACAAGTGGAAGCACACACCGCAGCTCCAACCGCCTGCTGTCCCGCTGGACGGGGGGCCCGGAGGAAGCACAGGTGCAGAGGTGAGGGCAGGGACAGTGGGAAGAAGCACCGTCCAGACGCCCAGGGCAGC
>NW_005359352.1:987228-998735 GCF_000412655.1 Myotis brandtii | reverse complement strand
CTCCCAGCGGCAGCACCGGCAACAGGCCCGTCTGTTTTTCCTGAGCAGCCAGCGCGGTAAGCTCTCCCTCACGCGGGAGCCGTGGCTCGTCCAGGCCACCGGAAGGGCAGCCGGTGCTGGGAGCAGCTCGGGCTTTGGAGCGAAGAGGACCAGACTGCCGCCTGGGTCTGAGCTGGCCGCCCTCTGAGCCGCAGGCTCCACGCCTGTGGAATGGGCCTCACAGACAAGGTGAACCTGCGGGCCACAGGCCTCAGCTCGCAGGTGTGAGCCGGCTCCGAGCCCAGGGCTCCCTGCCCCGCTCGGCACTTCGCTCCCACCCGCCCCACCACGCACCCCGAGACAGCATGGCAGCCGGACAGGATGCAGCCAACGGGCCTGCCTCCTCTCAGCCTCGACTGCCCCATCAGTAGAAGTGGGGGATTAGCAGGGGTGGGAACACCTGGCCCTCGGGCCAGATAAGGCCCCTGAAATCATTTGGTCTGGCCCTGCCGAGGCATTAGGGGGGAGTTAATTAAATGTCTGACCAAATAGAGCAGGCTAATTTTTAAAAAATATATTTTTATTGATTTCATAGAGGAAGGGAGAGGGGGAGAGAGGGAGAGAGAGAGAGAGAAACATCAATGATGAGAGATAATCATTGATCAGCTGCCTCCTGCATGCCCTCTATTGGGGATTGAGCCCACAACCCAAGCTTGTGCCTTGACCAGAATTGAATCCGGGACCTTTTAGTCTACAGGCCAACGCTCTATCCACTGAGCCAAACCAGCTAGGGCAGAGCAGACTAATTTTTTAAAAAATATATTTTATTGAATTTTTACAGAGAGGAAGGGAGAGAGATAGAGAGCTAGAAACATCGATGAGAGAGAAACATCGATCAGCTGCCTCCTGCACACCCCCCACTGGGGATGTGCCCGCAACCCAGGTACATGCCCTTGACCGGAATCAAACCTGGGACCCTTCAGTCCACAGGCCGACGCTCTATCCACTGAGCCAAACTGGTCTCGGCCAGAGCAGACTAATTTTTAAGCTGATAATTTTGTATGGCCGTCGAATGATGTTATAAGTATCCGAATGGCCCTGGGCAGGAAAAAGGTTCCCCACCCCCGGATTAGACTGTGATGTGAGATTGTTAAGGTTCTTTCCAGCTCAAACGTCCTTCCGTTCAGAACCTTCTACAAGAGTCCGGGGCCCAGGAAAAAGCAAGAGAGCCAGCTCCTGTGGCTGTCGGCCGCGGACAGCTGAGAGCTGCGCCCCGCTATTCCGGGCTCATGAGTTCATCCCCAGCCGGTGCCAGCCCCTGTGGCTTCCCATCCTCCCGCCTGGTCCCGGTGACAGAGTGACTAAAAATACCCGGCTCCCAAGGCCCGCCGGCTGCCGCCTCCCTGGGCCCGGCTCTGTGCCAGGTTTAGGTGCCTGCCAGCAGCCCGGCTGGCTCCTGGGTGTGGTCAGGTGGGAACAGCCCATTCCGGTTCTGCCACATCCACTTTCCAGCACATTCCAGCTCCGTGGCTTTCCAGCTGGTGAATTCGCCCCGTCTGGAGCCTCAGAGCCTCAGTCTCCTCATCTGGAAAATGGGGACCATTCTCCCAGTTTATTGAGAATTAAAGGAGACAGCCCGGCTGAAGAGCCCGACCCGACTGCGGGCTGGCTCGGTGCCTGTTCCTGCTTCCTCTGGACCCGTCCTCTCTGCTCGGTCCCTCCTGGTGATTCAGACCCCGGATCCCGTGCTGCCCGCTCCAAACCTGACCCAGTTGCGCACGGGCCGAGGAGAGGAAGGCTTTGCCTACCCCGCTTCCCGAGGCAGCCACAGGTGAACGGGGTGGTCACGGAGGGAGGAAGGAGTCCTGAGCAGGACAGCAAGTCACCCCACTGGGGTCAGAAAGAGGGCAGAGAAGGGACACTTGAGCAGGGCCTTGCGTGATGAATAGGAGTTCACCAGACAGAGAAGCAGCAAAGAGAGAGCAGAGAGAGCAGAGCCAGGGAAGGGGGAGGGGACGTCTGGAAGACAGGACAGTGGCTGCGCGTGGCTCCGGCTCAGGTGGGAGTAGCAGCATCGATGGGGCAGCCCCGCTGCGGCCTGAAACCCGCCTCACGAGGCCACGTGCCCACGGCGGCTCCCCCAGCGTCCGCTGCCAGGGCTGCCAGGCGGGAGAGGAGGCTGCCTCTGCTGCATGCCCACCCCGCTTCCCCCCAAATCATGCTGCCCAGGCCCCCAAAGGCGAGGCCTCTATCATCCCCGTTATTACAACTCGCCTGCGGGGCCCATTGTTAAAGGGCCACTGAAGGGATGAGCTGGAGGGGGTCTCAGGAGGGTCCGGGACCGCGGGCTTCGTCCACAATGTGACCCTGGGCTTTGCCCAATAAAGTGAAGCCAGGTCTGCCTTAAGCCCAAAGAACAAGCTTCCTGTCTGGCCGACTGTCCAGCTCCTTCCTGAAGAGGCTCAAACCATCAGCACTTGGTCGTCGGCCATCGTGTCCCCCTCCGGCCCCGGGCAGCCCCTGGTCAGTCCTCTGTGGGCTCTGCTCCTCCTGGCCCAGGAGTCACTGTCCGCGGCTGGGCTGTGCCCCCGGGGCCACAGGAGGTCTGTCGGGATGGAAGACAGAATCCGCTGGTGGACATCCAGCGGCGGCTCCAGAAACCTGCCGCCTTATCTCTGCGAGAGGCTGGTGCATCTCAGACT
Organism: Myotis brandtii; assembly: GCF_000412655.1. Lineage (NCBI taxonomy): Eukaryota > Metazoa > Chordata > Mammalia > Chiroptera > Vespertilionidae > Myotis > Myotis brandtii. The sequence goes on along the minus strand of NW_005359352.1, from coordinate 996,054 downwards.
CTCGGTGGGAACCCCGCGGCCTGCCCGGAGCCCGTGCGGCCTTCCTCCGGCACAGGGAGACCTCGCTCAGCGCCACCGATGTTCCTCTCCAAACGGCAGGTCTCCCAGAGCTGTCATCCTGAGGTTGTGAAACTGGGGCATCGATTCCGAGTTTTGAAAGCGAGGAAAAGTTCAGCCGGGGCCGGAGGGGTTGTTCCTGGAGCCGGGACGGTCTGAGACACCGTCCGCGTGTCCTGAGACGGAGGGAGACAGGCCGCTGTGGGTGGATTTCTCAATCGTGCAAGAAGGTCGGGAACTGGGGGGCGGGCCGGACAGAAGAAGGGGAATCCGATACGGAGACCCGGGTCGCAGTCCACTGGCGGCGGGGGGCCAATAGTTTACTTGCCGGTTTGGCCCGGGTCCTGGGCTGTAAGGTGGGAGGGTGGGCTGGGTGCCCCCAGGGGCTCAGGTTTAGAGACTCTCACTGTCTCGGCCTCCCTTTGCCCACCTGGCAGGCGGCGGGACTGAGCCAGACGATTCAGGGAGCAGTGGGGTCCGAAGATGCCTGTGACCCTTTCTGATTGTCATTGGACGATTCGCAAGGGGCGTCGCCGGGCACTGGCCTCCAGTACCCGTTCTTCCCGGGAATTTGGGAGGAGCATTTCCTCCACTAACCGCACTCGGTGCGGGTCTTCCCAGCGCCGGGAATAGAGGAGGATTGAAGGACACTTCATTTTCTCCCCGCGAGGCCGTCACAGTGCCACCACATCCCGACTGATGGTGGGCGAGGACATGGAGGTGTGGACAGGAGTGGGTCACGCTCTCCCGCCTTCGCCTGAAAAAGAAGGGAACCTTTGGGGTTCCTTGGGGCCACGAGTCTGCGGGTGTGAGCTGTCCCCTCTGCCCCCAGCAAGCCTTCCTGGGCACGCTGCGGCCGTCCTTACGCGCCAGGGACAGCGTTTATCTCGGGGACCCTGGCCCCCAGGAATAAGGCTTTCTTGTTTCGTTCCAGCTCAGCACTGGCCGACCACCCCCACCTCCCAAACCGGTTGGGTTCAGGCGGGCCGGGGCCTGCTCCTGGGCCCCTTTCAACAAGCCTGGGAATCAGCCTCAGCCAACGGGCCCCTCCTGTTGCGCCCAGGACTGCTTCCACCGTGGGCAGGTTGCTCCACCCCGTGCCTTTCTCGACCCCCTGCCCATCGGATGCCCGGCTTAGTGCCCTGGCTTCCAAGATCTGCTGCTGTTCTGCCCGCACTGGCAACTGGTCCCAAGCCTTCCTGTGAGTGGATGCAGCCTTCTGCTGGGCACTTGGCTCTTTGTGTATTTTATATATATAACTGATTTCAGAGCGGAAGGGAGAGGGAGAGAGAAACATCAATGATGAGAGAGAATCATGGATTGGCTGCCTCCTGCACGCCCTACACTGGGGATCGAGCCCACAACCTGGGCATGTGCCCTGACCGGGAATTGAACCGTGACCTCCTGGTTCACAGGTCAACGCTCAGCCCCTGAGCCACGCCGGCAGGGCTAACTCAAGGATTCTGATGCAGAAGTCGGCAGGGGTGGACCGACCACCCTGGGGTACTTCGGTCCCTGCCCAGGCTCCTGCTCCCGCAGCCTCCCTGCCCAGGGCCTGTTGGAGCGCCTCGGTGATGGGGACCCGGCACCCACAGGCAGCCCACTCTGTCTTGAGACAGCTGTGCCTGCCCCTCCCCCCCTGCATGGAGCTGGGGGTGCCTCCCCTGTGGATGCGTGGGCCGCCCTTCCAGTCCCTTAGGGCCCCCAGCAGTGGATGAGCCCTTCACAGCAGCCCTTGTCCCCTGCAGGCTCACAATGCACCCCACCCATATCCCGCCCCCCCACACCCTCTCTTGCTTGTTTTTTGGTACAATAGCACTAAGTCAGCATCTTGTCCAGATGGATAGATGGATGGATGGATGGATGGCTGGATGGATGAATGGATGGATGGAAAGGGAGACTGGGCGACCCCGAAACAAATGCTCATGAAGGGGGTCCACAGCCACACGGGGCTGGCGGGAGGGGCCGGGCGGGTCCCAGGGGTGAGGCGGTGGGTTCTGCGTCTCCCAGCCCACACCCAGGGGGCACGAGGCTGCCCTCGACCTCTGTGAACTTGTCCTAGTTCCAGGCGTCAGAGGCTCCTCATTCTCCCTCCTCCTGAGGCGTCATGGGCAGGAGAGTCCTGTGAGGGGAAAGTAAGAAACCACGGACAGATGCCCAGCGTCTCCTGCGGAGAAAGCAAGGTGTCAGGCGGGTCCTGTGTGCCGTTGGAAGAGGAAAGGCGAGGAAAACGGGAAGCCATCGGGTGTGCGCCTGGGAGTTAGAGGAAAGGCACTGCGTCTCTAGCTTCTGGGAAGAAGGGTCTGGGTGCCCGGGGGCGGTGGGGCCGCTGGAAGCTGTCTGCAGGCTGGCTGTTGGCAGGCCGGGCCGGTGGGGAAGGGGAGTGGTGAGCGTGGGCGTGCAGACATCACAGCCGATCCGCGGGGCCGGGGACGGAGACCAGCCTCCCGCCCACCTCCGCTGCCAGTGTCTCCTCTGCTTCCCAGCTCATTTCTCTTTTTTAAAAAAATATATTGTTATTGATTCCAGAGCGGAAGGGAGAGGGAGAGAGAGAAACATCCATGATGAGAGGGAATCACGGATCGGTTGCCTCCTGCACGCCCCCCTAGGGGATCGAGTCCCCCAACCCGAGCATGTGCCACAACCGGGAATCCAACTGTGACCTCCTGGTTCATAGGAGCCCCGCCGGCCGGGGGATAGCAAATTTCTTAATGGGCTCTGGCAGCGCCCATGCAGCCTGCGTGTTCCACTTGCTCCTTGGATCATAGGCGTGGCCTCAGAGCCGAAGGAGAAAGCCCTGGCGCTTGTTACATGTGCAGGTGTGGCCTTTCTGCTCCCCCAAATCTCAGTCAGATGTTGCAGGAACATCGCCCAGCTCAGTAAGGTGTTTGCATGCAGACAATGGCGGCTAATAGAAATCCCATTTGATACCGGCAAGGAGGTCTCCATAGGCGACATCAACTTTGCACAGGGGCGTGGAGCGCATCTTCCACTCCTTTTAGGGAGCCTGGTTTATGTCCCCCCCTCCCCCAGACCACTTTCTGGGGGCTCCCAGACATCGGAAGTGCGGGCTGTCATGTAGCTCAGCTTTTGTACAATCTCCTTGTTTTCCCAGCCTCCCAGCCCCGAGAGAATCGCGGTGACGGGCAACCTAAACCCTAATAGCGCTCCGAGGTCATCAGGGCGCAACGCGTTTGCCCTGGGCAGACACAGCTCCGCGGCTGGGAGGGCTCCCTCTGGCTCGCCCGGCTCCCCGGCCTGGGATTAAAGCTGTTCTTTTCCATTTAGAGTCCTGGGAATTGGGTTATTACTGCCAAAGACGAAGGACTGGGTTTCTAGAATGATCACGGAGGAAAAGAATGCACCAGACAGAAGCCCTGGGTGTTTCTAGAAAGGTGGGCAGGGGGTACCTGGGCGGTGTGATTCCGACAGAGACGTTGCTGCCAGCGACTGGGGAACACCCTGGGGGGTGGAGAACGCCCGACACCCCCACCAGGCTTCGGTGATGGGGCGGCAGAGGAACCCCTCAACCTCCAGGACCTCCCTGCGCCCTTGGGGAGCAGAGCCCGTAGCCCTCAGGTCTCCCTGACAGCCGCCCACTGAGGATGTCTGGTCTCAAACTCCCAGAATCCATTCAGTTCAATTCAAATAACACTGTGAGGGCCTCCTGGCGCCAGAGGGCAGTGGGGGCAGGGAGAGGATGCACTGGGTCCTGTGGTCACTGACCCGCTCGCCAGCCCTTGACGAGTCCCTGCTACGTACCAGCTGTCCGGCTGGTGTGAGGGATACAGAGAGGAATGGGAGGGGGCCTCCTACTGGCGGACAGACAGGGCTCCCAGCAGAATCACCCCCAGAGGGTGAGTGAGAGGAGAGCTGTGTGGCAGGAGAACCGAGTGTCAGCCATTGGCACTTTTTTAAAAATCCTCCCCCGAGATATTTTTCCACTGATTTTTAGAGAGAGTGGAAGGGAGGAGGAGGAGGAGAGAGAGACATCAATGGGAGAGAGACACATCGATTGGTTGCCTCCCACACTTGCCCCGAATGTGCCCTGACCAGGACTGAGGATTGAGCAACCGAGGTACATGCCCTTGACCGGAATCGAACCTGGGACCCTTCAGTCTGCTGGCCGACGCTCTAGCTACTGAGCCACACCGGCCAGGGCTGGCCAGTTGACGCGTGATGGGATTCTGGACAGTCGGGACCAGAACGTCCATAAGAAATCAGTGACAGACGGGGAACTGGGGCCCGGCGGCACTGCGTTCCACGCCGGGTCACCTGGCCGGGTGCTGACAGGCTGAGGCTGGCATCCCTCCTCCACGCTGGCCCGGATTCCACAGGAAAATGGAATCGGGTGACGGCTCAGGAGCAATGCTGTGGATCCCAAGGGCCAGCGTGGGGGTCTGTGGATTAGGTGTTGGCCCCGGTGGGGGCGGGCGGTGGAGGGGAGCAGGCACAGGTGGCCCGTGGGTGCCCGTCAGCCGCTGCTGGGCCTGAACTTCCTAGGAGAACAGCTGGGACCCTGCGCCTGCTGTTGGAGGAGTGAAGTGGAGGAGCTGTGGGTACCAAATCCCTGACACCCAGGAGGACATACCTTCCCCGCCCCCCCTCTGCTGGAGACAAACACAGACAGACAGATGGACAGACATGCTGACCAGAGAGGCACAGCACCCAGATACACACCCACACCCGCCCAGAGGGCACACAGCACGCAATTCGGGGTCACTGGCAGCTCCCAGGCTGCAGGGACCTGCATCAGGCGAGCATGGATGCCTTGGACACCTGCGCCTGCGCACACCTGTGACACCCACGCGCTGTCACTCTGGCCTGCCGGGAGGAGGCGGGGACATGAGTGAGCGCCAAGTCGTGGCCTGAGCAGGTGCGTGGGTGTCCCCCCCCTCAAATGGGCAGCGGGAGAGCGGGGGCTGGCCGCTGGGTAGCTGAGCGCAGTGGTCCTGCGCAGGGTGGTGTGTTGCCATGGAGACGAGAGCCTGCGATGCCGCGTTGGGAGGCAGGCTCCAGCGCGTGGGCGGTGGATCCACGGATCCAGGATCACGGGGAGGGAGGGAGGGAGGAGGCAGGGAGGTCGGCGTGGGAGACTCTCCAGCAGGGCCCTGCCCCTCCCCAGCTCCGGACCAGGGGAAGAGAAAGGGGAGGGGTGGGATGGGCCTGGGTCTGAGAGGGGTGGGACTGGCGGTGGCGGAGGGTAGGAGCCCTGAGCCTTTCCCACTCTGGGAGGGTTTCCCATCCAAGGGTGATGGGCTTGACTCCAGTGTGGTCGCCGGAGGCTGCTGCCCCCTCTTGCCAGGGAGGGTGTGAGGCGCAGCTGGGCCAGCCGGGCATGGGCTTAAATAGGGCGGCGACGAGAAACCCAGCCAGAGCCCCCAGGAGGAGGGCTGGCTCTGGGCTCTGAGGCTCCGGGAAGGCGAGGTGGGTGCAGGAGGAGGGAGGGGTGCACCGCTGGCTTCTGCTGGGGTTTCTGTGGAAATGTTTGCTTGGGCAGAAAAAAATCTGTTGCCATGGCAACCCAATGTCTTCCCGACCAAGCTGAGTCCCTCGTGGTAGAATGTCAGAGATGCCAGGAACGGGTTACCTTAGGGGGCTTCCCTGGGCTGGGCCCCGGGGCAACCAACAACCTCACCCCAAAGGGTGAGGGAGCCACGTCCCTTCACGCACTCATTCACTCACCCATTCATTCAACACACACTTCCCGGGCCGCGGGGATGTGGTACCCACTGAGCCCTGTTGCTCAAGAGGTGCACAGTGTGGTGGGGAGGCGGGTGTACATGCCGGCCGATCGGAGGGGAAGGGTTTCCACAGGGCAGCGGAGACGGGGTGCAAGCTCAGAGGAAGGCTCCTGGGAGAGGTGACACTGTTCTGGCCACTGTTCTGGGGCAGGGAGAGCCGTGCAGGCAGAGGGAGCAGCAGGGCAAAGGCAGAGAACAGGCCGCTTCCAGGGAGACAGGTGCCTGAGGGCCTCACCCCAGGCGAGGCGAGGCTGGGGACAGGGGTAGCTCAGGAGCAAGCTGTCTGCACTTGGACCCTCGGGTGCCACTTCCGAGACGGGTGACCTCGAGCAAGGCACTTCACCCCTGAGCACCCGGTTTTCTCATCTGTGAAACGGAGATCATAATATTGTCCACCTCGGGGTTGTGGAGGATATAGGCTAGGATGTAGACACCACTGTGCAGGGCCTGGCATGTAGCAATATTATCTATGATAATAAAAGGGTAATATGCTAATTAAACCAGATGTCTTCCGGACGTCATTCCAGACGTCCTTCCTGACACAGCTGGGTCCGGAGGGAAGCCCAGGTCCCGGGTGCCTGTGGGCAGCCAGAAGGAAGCGCAGGTCCCAGGTGCCGGAGGGAAGCCGGTGCCAGCAGCTGGGGGAGGAAGGCCTAATCTTGCACGAATTTTCGTGCATCGGGCCTCTAATTATTAATAATAGCTGGTCTCCTCCCCTCCCACTGAGTGGCTCAGAGAAGGTGTGAGCAGGGGGCTCGCCTCCCCTCCCACTGAGTGGCTCAGAGAAGGTGTGAGCGGGGGTGGTGGTGGGGCATCTGCCGGATCCTGAAGGCAGAGGGTAAAGGATGAGGAGAGATGGGCAAAGCAAACAGAGGGGACGGAGGGCCCCAGGAGGCTCCTCCAGCCCAGCCCCCACCCATTCTACAGATGAGGACACTGAGGCGCACAGAGGGTAAGTGACAGCAGATTGGTGATGGTGTGTTGGTGGGGTTCATGTTCATAAAATGAAAGGAGGCTTTATATCTGACCTGAGTAAATAATTTATTTCTGGATTTTTAATAATTTAAAAGCCTCCATTTCATCGTTGCCTCATCAAAAATAGAAACTTTCTTCTCTTTCATTCTAGATTTCTCTTTAAAGCAGTGCGTGGGAGCAGGGGCCGGAGCAAGGGCCTCTGAAGGGGTCTGTGACAATGTCCCCCGGACAGGCCCCGGGCCGAGAGCCTCTGGCTAGAGAAGGTGCAAGTGGCCTGTGCTTGGAGTCCCCTCCCTCCCTTAGCTCCGTTCAGTGCCCAGCGGTCCTCCGCGCTGTGTGTGAGGGGACAGAAGCCACCGAGAGCTGGGCAAGGGGCCCAGGGCCCTGGACGCAGTGGCGAACAGGCGGTGGTCAGCACCCTGGCCCTCCACCGCCACCAGCCTCCCTTCCTCAGGGCACATCTGGGTCATGACCCCGCCTCTCAAAGTTGTTGAAGGAATCCAGCGAGTCCGTGTCCATGGTGGTCCTGTCTGTGCCTAAACCTGACACATAGTAGGTCTACAACCTAGAGAAATGTCCATCCCTCGGGGACAGGCCTTTGCGAAAAGGCAGGGAACCAACGGCTGAGAGGCCGAGGGAGGGAGCACCAGGCGAGGGAGGGCCTTCCCCTGGGGTGGGCTCTGGCTTTTGGAGTCTGGACCAGCTCTTCCCCCACCCACAGCCCCCGCCTGCTCCGGGGGAAGTCCGCCAAGGAGATCCGCAGCCCTGGGTTGGGGGTGGGGGGGGTCCGGACAGACAGCATCTCACCCAGGCTCTCAGCTCCCCTCGCCAGGCGTCCTCCCTGCCTGCCCGACGGACCCTGCACGTTCTGGCCTCTCCCTGGAGCCTAGCCCTGGGGTACCCACAGCTTAAGGCAATGGTACCCAACGTGGGGCACACACCCCACAGGGGCAGCAGTTTGATTTTTAAGGGGGGGCAATTTGAGAATGAGTTAGTGATAGTAATTTTTTTGCATTTTTTATGGTTCCAGGGGCCTCATATACAGTATATAAATATAAATTGTGACAGATTTATGCATTTCAGTTCTCTATATATCCTGAAACTTTATTTGCTATTTTTTCATAGCACTTCATATTATTTTTTAAAACAATTTCTTAGTGATTTCTTCCTCAGTACTTCCACTGTCCTTTCCTTCTTCTATTTTTCTCTTTCATGGATGCCATGTTCTTTGGAAGCTTGTTTAGACCCAGTTCATGGCCTTTCAGGCTTCCTCCCCGTGAACAGGAGTCACTTTTTGAATAATAAGAATTAGGTGTCACAGGGGGGCATCCGGACGGTAGAGATGCTCAGGTGGGCGTGGCCAGAAAAAGGCTGGGAACTACTGGTTTAAGGTCTTGTTCCCAAACCATACAGCACCCCTCCCCGCCCCCAGCCCAGACACCACCTTTGACATGCGCACCTTTGTTGGGGAAGGTCATCTCGTCCTAAATCTGAGTCCGGGCATTCGTCCCTCCTGCTGGTCGGGCTGAGCTGGGTCTGTCGTTACAGCCCTGCCCCCAGGAGCCCACAGTCTGCAACGCACTTTCCAGCCACTGACCCCGACCCCAGGCAACCCTGCAGCGAAGAGCAACGAGGAACCTGCAGAAGCCTGGGCCGGGACCAGGTCTGTGTCCCCAGCTGAACGCCACCCCTGCCCCTCTCCCTGGGCCTTATTCGCTGGACCCGGACAGCATGGCCTCCGGGGGTGTAGTGGTCACTCGCCTGGGCACCAGGCTGTGGACACCCCTGTCTCCCCCAGAAGAAGCCACAGCCAAGGCGGTCAGCCGGCCCCCGGACACCACGTCTCCAGCTGAGCACGCCCCACGCCCAGCGCCTGCTGAGCTCAGCTTCTTTTTTTAAAAAAATAATTCTTTATTGTTGGAAGCATCACACATGTCCCCTTTGTGCCCCACTGACCCCCTCCAGCCCACCCGCGCCCCAGGCCTCCACCACCCCATTGTCTGTGTCCGCGGGTTGTGCATCTCTGCATACCAGGTCTTCAATGGATTAA
>NW_005359352.1:983545-987162 GCF_000412655.1 Myotis brandtii | reverse complement strand
CCCTCCCTGCCCTCCCTCCGAGATTCCACCTTCTGTTCCACTGAGCTCAGCTTCTGTAGGTAAAACAAACTCTCCCCTGAGCATGAGGTCAGAGAGGGAGTGAGACCGGGTTCTCCTGCCTGAGACTGCCGGCCGGGCGGGAGCGGAGGGCTGGCTCCAGGCTACACGGCCAGTGCATGTAGGGGTGGCCCTCGGCCTGTCCTGGGGGGGGATGGAGAGGGTGGCATGACAGGAGAGCTCAGAGATGGAGTGGACGGGCAGACACAGGGTGTGCCTGGGAGGGTCCGGGAGGGTCCCCGAGAGCAGAGAGAAGCTGGGGCCGAGCCCGAGCCCAGAGAACAGACCACAAGGCCCCAGCCTCAGAGCTCACGCGGGGACAGTCGTCAGGAGAGCCGCTGGCCCAGCCCCACCCCTGCATTTCACTCAGTCCCGCCTGCTGCCCAAACCCCGGGACCCCAGGTTTCAGCACCCGGTGGGCGGGGGCAGGGAAGGGAGAGCACCCAGGAGAGTGGGGTCCCGGAGGGTGCACCCCATCGCTCCGCAGTGTGACCGAGCCTGTGTCCTTCCGCAGGACGATGGGCTGCCAGCAAGCCAGACCTGCAGCAATGCCAGCCCCTAAAAGGCAGCCAGGCCTCCAGCCAAGTGCAGGCCCTGCGTTGCCAATAAGTGACGTGAGCTGGGCCAGTCAGCCCTGTGGGGCCTTCGTGTCCTGTCTGTGCGATGGGGTGCGGTGGGGGCTCCTCCTGGGCCTCTAACATCCTGTGTTGAGTCTCAGCCTAACACGGCTGTGAAAAAAAGCAACCCCTTGCCCGCCGGCGGGGCTCGGTGTCTGAGCGTCGACCTAGGAACCAGGAGGTCAGGGTTCGATTCCCGCTCAGGGCACAGGCCCGGGTTGCAGGCTCGACCCCCAGTGGGGGGCGTGCAGGAGGCAGCGGATCCATGATTCTCTCTCATCCTTGGGGTTTCTCTCTCTCTCTTCCTCTCTGAAATCAATAAAAAAATATTTTTAAAAATAAGCCACCTCTTCAAATGGGGACACTCTCCCCATGAAGTCCTTACAGAAACTAAAGAGAAAAGTAGCCAGGGAGCTCGGACATCCTGTTTTTAGGGCAAATTTCCTCTCAGTTATAAATAAGCAGCTCTCGGCGGAAGGGAGCCGCACAGCTTTGCCCTTCACACAGGAGCACACGCTTCTGCGAAGAGAGGATGTGACCCGCCGGGGAGGCATATTCCTGTTGACAGCTGTTGCCAAGGCAACCCCAAGCCAGGCTGCAAACAGGTAGAAGCAGCTGGCTTTCCTTACTCACCTTGGAAATCACCGGGAAGCGGATCCTGTTTCCCTAGCGTCACAGGTGGGAGCCGAGAGCCTGGTTCTTCGCTTCAGGGCTGCGCACGGCCCCGGGCTTCGCTGTGTCCCCGGGGGTTCACTTCCTCTCTGCGTCCCGCGGGCTCGGCCTGGACCGGTGGGAAAGGCCCGGGGGTCAGGGCGCTGGTGCCCCGGGAGACACCGTGGGCCAGACTTTCATCCGGGGTTCTTCCCTGAACGGGGAAAAGACACTTTTATTTTGATTGCATAAGACAAGGGGGCAGCCTGCCCTCTGAGTTCTAAGAAAAGGTGGGAGAGAGAGGAGCCCGCGGAGGCTGGGGAGGCGGTGAAAAGGGGACAGAGCAGGGAGCGGAGGGGCGGCTGGTGGAGGGAGGGCTCCCCGCAGGGGTCTGTGCTGCTCTGCAGCCTCCTCGCTGGGAGAAGGGCTGACGCTCCGCAGGGAGAACACCCGGAGGCTCATGGGAACGGGGAGGTTTGGTAGGACCAGGGGCCTCACAGGCCTTGGAGCTGGGGGAGCCGGCAGAGGTGACCCTGCCCAGGGGCTGGGGGGCCCACCCGGCCTCTGGCTCACACCCCAAAATGACTGGTGTTCTTGGCTCGGGGAGGGCACAGCACTTCCGCTGCCTCCCCCGGCCCATGGACACTTCAGCCTGGTTTCGGATATCCGGGCCCTGGGGGAAGTGAGGACCCCCCCCCAAGGGGAAATCCCGCCCCTCCTATGCCCCAGGATGGCTCTGTGGTTTCCAGAGGGAAGCAGAGGGCGACCTGTGGGAAATAAGGGTTTTCCTAATTCCTTCTGCACCGCGCCCGGCTTCCTTCCTCAAACACAAGTCACAGACCAGCACAGCCGAGGCCGGCCGGACCTCACTGGAGGGCGTGAGCCTCCCGTTAAAAATAATCTGCAAACAAAAAACCCTGCACCGCCAGGATGCAGCCGATCGATGATGCTCTCCTCACTGATGTTTCTATTTGTCTCTCTCCCTCCCTCGTCCTCTTTCTGGAAGCAATAAAAACATTTAAACAATCCTATATAATAAGAGGCTAACATGCAAATCGACCATATGGCAGAATGGCCGGTCGCTATGACGCGCACTGACCACCACGGGGCAGACGCTCAATGCAGGAGCTGCCCCCTGGTGGTCAGTGTGCTCCCACAGGGAGAACACTGCTCAGCCAGAAGCCGGTTCACGGCTGGCAAGCACAGTGGCAGTGGCGGGTGCCTCTCCCGCCTTCGTGGCAGCGCTAAGGATGTCCTAGTCCTAGTGACGTGGGGAGCAGGCCTAAGCCGTCAGTCGGACATCCCCGGAGGGCTCCCGGACTGTGAGAGGGCACAGGCTGGGCTGAGGGACCCTCCCCACACCCCGAGTGTACGAATTTCATGCACCAGGCCTCTAGTATTTAAATAAAAAACAACCTGCAGCGCTATATCAGGAGCCCAGGGCGTCTCCCAGGGAAGGCCCCGTCCCCGGCACCTGGGGGAGCCTGTGGAAGGCAGTGAGCAACAGCTAACACGCATCGGGCTTCCTGGCGCCAGGTGCTGCTCTCAGCTAGCCCAGCGGCAGCTCTGTGAGGTGGGCGTCATTGCCATCATGTTACAGAAGCGGAGGCGCACACACAGAGAGGTTCATCCACCAGCCCAAGGCTGCACAGCGGGGAGTGGCACAGCCGGACTCGATCTCGGACAGTCGGCCACATCTGCTGCCCCGGATGCTGCCTTTCCCCTCTCAGAGCCAGGAAATCAGTGAGGGGTTGAGCCCTGGTCTCCCTTTTACCTGGCAAGTCCCCTCTCAGCATCGTTCTCCTCACCTGTGAAGTCAGGTGAGAGGTCCGAGAGATGGAGGTGGACGCTGCAGTCCTTGTGCAATCTGGTTCGTGAGCTCGATTTATAACTTTTAAGTAGTTAGACACACACCCTTCTCTTTTGATCCCCAGTTCAGCCCCTGGTGCATAGTAGGTGCCCAACCGATGTACCCAGTTTCCATTAGCAGTGCTGTGGGGAGGGGAGCTTGTCAAGCAATGGCAAAGCGTTTCCAGATCCTGCCACCAGAGGGCAGGCAAGCACAGCAGCTGGAGCGCTGGCCCAGCACCAGGGAGAAGGCGGAGTGGGTGGGTTCCTGGGCACCCAACCTCCAGGCCTGCAGGACGGAAGGCCAGGTGGAGTGCTGTTTGCTCGTGGCTGCAGGCCTGCGAGGGGCAGGTGGTGCGGGGTGACCTCCTGAAGCCCCCCACTAGCTGGCCGGCTGTACAGCTGCCCCCCCCCCCCCCCCCCCCCCCCCCCCCCCCCCCCCCC
>NW_005359352.1:977086-983111 GCF_000412655.1 Myotis brandtii | reverse complement strand
CGGAGGCTGGGTCATTCCCAAAACACCAGGCTCTGGGAGGCCTTAGGGATGCAGACATCCTAGCCCGGGAGGCCCTCCCGGCCACAGCCACCAGGGGGCAGCAGCACCCAGCGCCCGAGCTCCTCTGCAGGTGGGGCCCTGACCCAGTTCCCAGGTCACCCAGTCCCTCAGCAAACGCTGGCGGAGCCGATGGGGACAGGGCTGTGGGGACAGGGCTGTGGCCTGGCTCAGAGGGAGATCCAGGGCTTGAGAAGGGGCTCCCACAGCCTTGTCCCCAAACCAGGCTGCTCCCCTGAAACTCCTCCTGAGCCCGACAGGGGAAGACCCCAGCCCAGCCCTGGCCTCCTGCCTGGCCTATGAACAGCTCCTGGGGCCCTGCAGCCTGTGCCTGCGGCCCCTGCCTGTCGGGAGTGGGCGATGCCCCCAGTCACCTCCTGAAGTGCCCACAGGGCCCGCAGCCCTGGGCTCTGCTCACAGCCGCCCAGATATCATGTCTATTAATGTTTTGATACATGTACATATAACCCCCCATTTTTTTTTTGTACAAATGTTTCTTCTCTCCGCCCCCCCCCCCAAACAGGGACATAAGATGTACTAGGTAGATTCTTTCCTAATCTGATTTTAATCCCATTAACATCTTTCTTCCTTGGCCATTAAAAATTATTTTGCAATAATGGCGTTTAAGCCCTGGAACTGTCTTTAAACAAAATCCTACCAGGAACCTCCAAAACCAAAAGGGATCAAACTAGAGTTCTGTGATCAGAATATGCGTGGGGCCCTGACGCCTGCCTGACCCTATAGTATAGGGCATCCCGGCTGCATCTGAAAGCCGCTGTTGCGCGGGAAGAACACAGCATCCTCTCTCCAGCCAGCGGCTCGGCTGTGCCCGTCCTGTCCTTGGTGAACTGATGCGACGTTCTTCGAGCACATCCCATAATTACTTCCCAGTGAAGGCTTTTGAACGTGGGAATGACATAACCAGAGCCATTAGTGTGGATGCTAAGTACAGTCAAATCTTACTTAACTGGAATTCAGCAAACCACAGTCCTTAATTAACCAATTTTCTTTTGCTCAACTTTGGAGAACATAAAGCAAACTCTCTCTCTCTCTCTCTCTCAGATACACACACACACGCACATGCAGACTTATGAAATAGGGATTACTTCAACAAGTAGGTGCAATAACTACACTCTGAAAACTATAAAAAAAATCACTGAGAGAAATGAAAGAGGAGTATACCGAGTAAACGGTGAGCTATGCCGCACTCAGGGCTTGAAGATTCGATGTTGTTAAGAGGCCAATTCTCCCCCCAGTTGATCTACAGATTAAATGCAGTGACATTCAAAATATCGGCAGAATTATTTGGAAAAACCTTAGTAAACAAGTGTTGAGATTCATGTGGGGTGCAAACCATACAGAATAGACACAAGAGTGAGAACGTTGGAGGACTTGCCTGTGAGTTCAGGACCTGCCTGGAGCGAACAGCCACGGAGACGGGTGGGACCCGAGGAGAGGCTGCCACGCGGACCAATGGGACAACAGGAATCCGCAGATAGACCTGCACACGCGTGTGGTCAGTTGATGTCCTAGCAAACGTGCCAAGACAATTCAGTGGGAGGAAGGACAAGCTTTCCAGTAAAAGGTGCTGGAATCACCGCTGGGCCAAAACCACAAACCTCCTTCAAAACAAAACAAAAGAAGAGAAAAGCTTAGTGATCTTGGGTTAGGCAAAGATTGCATTTTATTTTTTCTAAAGTATATTTTTATTGATCACAGAGAGGAAGGGAGAGAGAGAGAGAAACGTCAATGATGAGAGAGGATCACTGCTGGGCTGCCTGCTGCACGCCCCCCAATTGGGGATTGAGCCTGCAACCAGGGCATGTGCCCTTGACTGGAATCGAACCCGGGACCCTTTGGTCCGCAGGCCGACGCTCCATCCACTGAGCCACACCGGCTAGGGCTCAGGCCAGGATTTAAATCTGCTCCCCTGAGTGCAGTCTCTGCTCTGCTGCCCCCTGGAAATACTCAGCTTTTCCCACACACGGTAGCACCTCTTCCATGAAACGTTCGGCTGAGTTGTCCTGGGCCCCAAGCCCTGGGATGCGGGTGGCATCCGGGTGCCTGGAGGAGGCAGTGGGACCAGCTCCACTGTGGCCACACCCTGCGGGCAGGGCCCGGCCTGGAGGACTGGGGGCCACATTCCTGGAATTCCCAGGGCCTGTCACCGAGGAATGACCCACTCAAGGACTTTCTCCGGCAACAGCTCTCCCCGCTCAGTCACCCCTATCTCCTTGCCGCCGGCATGCAGATGCGCCACCATCGTCCCCATCTCTAGCCTCCGGCTCTCCTTTCTCTGCTGCCTGGTTCTCTGAGCCTCCTTTTGGCGAAACCCCCACAGGCATTGCCTGTGCTCCCGCTCCTCCTCCTCTGCGCTCCTGGACCCTCAGGGAAGCACCATCCTGCCCGCTTCCCCAAAGCATCCTGTCGACGCCTGCATCCTGCTGAGGCCTCTGCTCAGCTCACCAGCTCTTACCAGCACCCACCGCGTCTTCCTTCATGAGATGCCCGCACGGGCCCTGTCCCCACCCGCTGGCCCTCCTGCCCACTGCCTGCCCCTGCTCTGACTTTAACGTCACAGTGCCCACCCCTCCGCCCCGGCTTCTCCTCTCACCTGCTGTGAGGTCTCTGCTCTCACCCCCAGGCGTCCTCCCTGGTCCCCGGCTGTAAATTCCATCTTCACACGAGGACTCACTCATTCACACCGCCAGCCGCCAGCCCGGCATCTCCTCTGAATTCCAGACTCCCCTGTCCCACGCCCCAGTCAGTATCTCCTCCTGTGTTTCTAACAGACCATCAAACGTCACGGGTCCCAATCATTTTTTTAAAAATTTTATTTTAAAATATACTTTTATTGACCTAGCTGGTGTGGCTCAGTGGCTAGAGCATCAGCCTGTGGACTGAAGGGTCCCGGGTTCGATTCCAGTCAAGGCACATGCCGGGTTGCAGGTTCCATCCCCAGTAGGGGGCGTGCGGGAGGCAGCCGGTCCGTGATTCTCTCTCATCATTGATGTTTCTATCTCTCTCTCCCTCTCTCTTCATCTCTGAAATCTATAAAAACATATTTAAAAAATAATAAAAAACAGAAAAAAATAACACAAAACAATATTCTGTGGCCACATTGTGTTCACGTACCCACTGAAGGATGGCTGCTTTGCCTGAAACAATGAGAGGATGCTGCGCTCCGATGCTGACGGTGACGGTGCCTCGGGGACATTCCCCTGCGGGAAGCCAGGCGCCGTGGATGTGGTTAGTTTGCACACACAGACCTCCCTGCCGTGGGGCTGTCCCGTGACCTGAGGGAGCTGAGCATCCATGTGGGTTCTTTGCTCACGTAGAAGGTTGTTGGCTATCTCACAGCAAGATTCTTAAAAGGCCTGTCAGACTTAGCGATGAGTCATCTTTTTCTTCTTCTTAAACAAAAAGGCACGTATTCCTGTGATGACAGTGGCCGCCTAGCCCACCGCCTGGCGGATACTTCCCAAGTGGTGAACACGCTTCATCTGTCCCTTCAGGGCAAAGGGGATGTTCTCACCAAGTAAGCAGCTGGATGACTGGGTGTGCGGGCGCCTTATCTTTATATTTACGGTCACAGACGCCCAGGGCCCCCAGTGCTGCCTGACAATCTACCAGATTTCTGATTTGACTCACCCATTGCCAAGAGCTATCGCACGCCTGCTCTCTCTCAGACCTTGTAACCCCACGTCCGTTCGCAACTGTGACTTGCTTCCCACTTCAGCAGGAACAAGCAGAAGATGACCTTCCCCCTGAACATGAAACTCATCTACTCAACAGCACACCCAACCTCTCCATTTAAAATATGTCACACATATGGCCCTAGGCCAGTGATGGCGAACCTTTTGAGCTCGGCGTGTGAGCATTTTGAAAAACCCTAACTTAACTCTGGTGCCGTGTCACATATAGAAATTTTTTGATATTTGCAACCATAGTAAAACAAAGATTTATATTTTTGATATTTATTTTATATATTTAAATGCCATTTAACAAAGAAAAGTCAACCAAAAAAATGAGTTCGCGTGTCACCTCTGACACGCGTGTCATAGGTTCGCCATCACTACCCTAGTCTGTTTGGCTCAGTGGATAGAGTGTCGGCCTTTGGACTGAAGGGTCCCGGGTTCAATTCCAGTGAAGGGCACATACCTCAGTCACAGACCCCGTTCCCCAAGAGACCAATTGATGGGTCTCACACTCTGTCTCTCCCCCTCCCTTCCACTCTCTCTATGGAGCCCGGCTGGTGTAGCTCAATGGTTGAGTGTTGACCTATGAACCAGGAGGTCAATATTCGATTACCAGTCAGGGCACATGCCTGGGTCGTGGGCTCCATCCCCAGTAGGGGGCATGCAGGAGGCAGCCGATCAATGATTCTCTCTCATCATTGATGTGTCTCTCTCTCTCTCTCACTCTCCTTTCCTCTCTGAAATCAATAAAATACATATTTTTTTTAAAATCAATGGAAAAATATCCTCAGGCAAGGGTTAACAACAACAAAATCTTTAAAATATTTCACATATACATAAAAATCTTACAAAGTCACTCATTTATTCAACAAATATTTATTGATCACATCCTAGGAGCTATGCCGTTCTAGGCGCGGGTGTATAGCAATAAACCAGAAGACACAAATCCTGAGGTCATGGAGCTGTTTGAGTCCGACATTCAGTACTGCCCCTTTCTCAGATTGC
Organism: Myotis brandtii; assembly: GCF_000412655.1. Lineage (NCBI taxonomy): Eukaryota > Metazoa > Chordata > Mammalia > Chiroptera > Vespertilionidae > Myotis > Myotis brandtii. The sequence continues at coordinate 978,351 of NW_005359352.1, read as the reverse complement.
AACATTTAAAGTCGGAGCTGGTCTAGAAAACAGAAGGCTTATGATCTGCTGTTCATGATAATCCTTGACGCTTTGAAGATGGGTAAGGGCTTTTGGAAGGAGTCTGCAGCGGCACAGAGCCGAGCCTGGAGAATGACAGGGCGGATGCAAGTGGTGAGGAGCATTATCTACTAGGAGAGCCGTGATAAAATAGGGAGACGGACTGCTCCGCGCCCTGGACGGGGTGCCTCTGAAAGGCAGGGAGCTGTCCTGTTTACCCCTCACTTCCCAATGGCTGGCGACTGCCTAGCACACAGTGGGTGTGTAATGACTTTGTGAAATGAAGGGATTGACGAGTCAGGGAGGGAGGGAGTAAAGAGCTACTCCCCAGTGATCTCACTTCTCTCTTTAATGCCATCTGGACAGAGAGACAACCCCCAGTTCCAGCCACTCACCCACCTCCTTGCGGATCCTTAAAATGACATGCATGAGGCGCAGGACTCGGGGCCTTCGCACTTCCTGTTCCCTCTGCCTGGAATGATGTTCCCAACAGGGCTCTGCCTTCCTGGCCTCAAAGGTCGTCTTCTTGGCGAGACCTTTCTTGACCACCCCATTAGAAATGGACACGGCCCTGTAGCTCCCGATCTCCGCTCTCTGATCCTGCTTTTCTCCTGGACACTCATCAGCACTTATACCATGTATTTCCTTACATCTTTTGGGTCTCCCTACCAGAGTGTAACCTCCTTGAAGAGTAAGCAAAAAGGGACTTTTGTGGACTGCTGAACCCTCAGGACCTAAACAGCGCCTGCTTCATGGATAAGCAGGGAAGGAGCAATAAAAGCTAAATTCGGGAGCACTTTTCGTAGGTGAGGCTCACAGGTGACAGCTAGCTTTTACAGAGGAGGAAACTGAGGCACAGGAAGCAGGAAAGCCGTGGTTAGAAACCCAGATCTCACCCAGCAGCCTGCATTCTTCCCTGCAGAGCCCACGCCTCCCGTGCTATTCGAAGCTAGCGTGGCGTGCAGAGCTCCCTGCAGCCCCAATAGTGCGCGGGTCTCCGAATTACCGCCAGGCCGGCCGGGCGCGATCGCATCCGCTCGACATGCGGTGCCGCCCAGCTTCTTACTGGTGTGTGTTTCGTTTCCTGGGCTTGGAAAGGGATGCTGCCTGGAAGGCGGACACAGGCTTTGCGGCTTCGCCCCGGGAGGGAGCGAAGGGAGGTTTTACCGCGGCCGCAGGCGCCCGGAACTCAAAGTCAGGGTCTCGGTTTCCGCCCGGAACGCCGC
>NW_005359352.1:960896-976819 GCF_000412655.1 Myotis brandtii | reverse complement strand
TTGGGGAAAGAGGCTGGGGTTTCCGGCCGGAGGAGGGTGTGGGCGCCGAGAGCGTGGGTGACGGCCTGTAGGGGTGGGTGTGCTTCAGGGGGAGGAGGAGCGGTGGGCTTGGTGGGGTGTCCATCCACGGGGCGCATCCTCTCTGGACCGACTGCAAGTCCCCTTTGATGTTGGGGCGGGAGGGGGCGGGGCGGGCAGGGAACCAGAACGCCCCCAGGTGACCCCTGGGGGTCCTCGCCACCACCTCGTGCAGGGGTTCCAAATTCGGGTTGGGGGACCCTCCAGGGAATGAACGATCGTCATCGATACGGGGTTAAAGAAAACTTCCCCAACTCATTGCCGGAATAAACGGGGCGTTCGTTTCTGACACGCTAGTCACATGCCAGAGCCGCATGGTATTAAAGCTTCCTGTGATGAGGTCAGTGATCCTGTCAAACACCAGGATCGGGGACCAGTCGCCCAGTGACAGTCTCGGTACATAGAGAAGCGCTGGGAGCAGAAGGCCTTCCCATGGTGGGCGCCCAGCAGATGTTTGCTGAGTGATGGGTGGGTAACGCCTGGGAAGGACCCTGGTCACTCCGACACCCTTGGCCTGAATGTGCTGTGAGTAGAGACCAGGTCTGCTTGGCTCCTCGTTGGACCCTCACCACCCACTGACATGCCTAGTACATAGGTCGTTGATGCTCCTTGTACTGCCGAGTGAATAAATCGAAACCCGAAACAACTATAATAAAAATCTGATCCCTGCCCAGCCGGTGTGGCCCAGTGGCTGAGCACTGACCCGGGAACCAGGAGGTTGGGGTTGGGCTCCTGGTCAGGACACGTTCCCGGGTTGCTGCTCGATGATCATTGATGTGTCTGTCTCTCTCTCCGTCTCCCTTACTCTCTAAAATCAATTTAAAAAATCTATTTAAAAAATGGTCTGCTATTTCTATTTGTTAAGCCTTCTCTATACTTAACTCTTATCTTTTTTTTTTTTCATCACAGCATTTTCAAGGAGTTTTACTAGTATTCACTCATCTTTTTCCTATTTCACCCCTCCCACCTTTTCTTCATTCCCCCCCTCACCCATTGCATGTTTTAGAAACTTGTCTTTAGTTTTATTCCATCCAAACTGCTCAGGAACCTGAGCTGCTGTTCTCCCTGCTTATAGAGAACCTCTCTTACGTATTTTCCACTTTGATGACTTTGTATTTATGGGGTAGACCTGCAGGGTTTGGGCCCCGTGTGCTGAAAGTGGCTTTCCTCTTTTCCTGCAGAAAGAGTTCAGAGAGCGCTGTGCTCAGTGCGACGCGGTGTCTTGGGGTCTGACTGATGAAGGCAAATACTATTGTACTTCCTGCCACAACGTTACAGAAGTAAGTGACAGATCTCATCCGTGAACTTGCTTATGTTTTAAACAGTGCAGGTTCAGCCTCATGTGTGGCAAAGAATTGATGGATTCTTATCGGGCTTGCAATACCCCAATTCCACGAATGGTAGTAGTCTTCCAGTGCTTACGCAGGGTGAGGGAATTTGTGAGTTAGATTTAGGATGAGTTTTTGAAATTATGTTGGGCCATACATATAAATGATTTCCCGATTCAGACTGTGTAGTCCAGGCGTGTCAAACTCGTGGCCAGCGGGCTGCATGCCTCGCTTATTTGGCCCGTGTTAGCCTTTGAGTTTGACATGCTTGGTGTAGTCTTAAGGGGAAATAATTAAAACTGTAGTTCTTTGATTAGTTAAGAGTTTTTAATGTGTGGTGGGATCTTAGAGGTTTGGAAGACGGGATGTTAGAAAGATGGAGGACTGTTGGAAATGTGCTTCGTTGTTATTTTATCTTTGTACAGTACCTTACAGATTGCCCAGTGTTTCTTACCCGGTCCTTAACTGCCTCCTCATAACCACCTGTGAGCTGTACTATTGTGCCTCTCTAGAGACAGGGCAGGTAGGGCTCACGACTTGAGTGAGTTTGCTAAAGTCACACAAGTATAAAGTGTTGAGCCAGGACTTGAACCTGCGTCTTCTGACTCCAGTGTTCATTTTACCCTCCACACCTGCCTCTTACAGTAGAGACTGCCGTTCTGTCCTGCATGGCCTTGATAAGTGAGGCCCCTTCCCCCCGGGAGGGCTGGGCCCTGTTCTGGTTACACACCTCAGGGCAACATAACGCCAATAATCAAGGGTGTGGACAGCCTGCTGTTGGACAGTCTCAACATGCTAGGCTCTTCTCCCTGGGTAAGGATTTGCTCAGAGTCTACAGAGCCAGGAAGGAGCAGATCCTACCTCCACCACATCCCCGGAAGAAAGGCACATCGGGGGCAGGTAAATGGAACTGTGTAGACTTCTGCTCCTGGCCAGGATGGAGTAGCAGGACCCAGGTTTACCTTCCTACCCTAAACAACAAAAACCTGGAAAAAGTGTATGAAACAAGTAAAAAAAAAAATTCCCTTGAGAAAAGTGGTTGGTTTAGCTTGCAGCTCAGTCACACAAGAGCTTTTCCTTGAGACAATCATTGTTCTGTCTGCAGTGGAAGTTCCTACGTCGGCTTCCATGCAGTCACACAGTGTTTAAGAGATAAGTCGGTGCTCCTCTGGAGAGCTTTTCCTTGAGACAATCATTGTTCTGTCTGCAGCGGAAGCTCCTATGTCGGCTTCCATGCAGTCACACAGTGTTTATAAGTCAGTGCTCCTCTGATGAAAGGGTTGGGCTAGGGGGTATGTTCGTTATTTGGATTATGGTGATGCTTTTGGATATACACACACAAAAGCTGATGCTTTTGGAAAATCACATTTATGAGTAGAATGTCTACATATTATTTGCACATAAAATTATGTCTGCAGTAAGTGCCTACATATTATTTGAAGATACTAAACAAAGGTATGAAGTATTGATTACGTGGAAGAAAATAACTTAGTCTACATGTACTACTGAAGTCAGAGATTTATTTAAGAAAAATACATACTTGATCATGTTTCTATATTTTTACCTTATTTACAAGTAAGTATGTTAAGAGTATTAAGTAATTCAATTATCTTAAAATTATATAGTAATGGCTATATTTTTATTTCAGTATTAGTAAAAAAGTGAACAGACACTGGACCAAGTGTTAGAAGATCTGAATTCTAGGGTGGTTTTTTTTGTGTGTGTGTTATTTGTAAAATATGGCTCATTTGTAAATAATATTATTGGTGTAACAATTAGGGAAAGTATATACGCAATCAAAGGCATTTATAAAATTGTTAACAAGATTTAATATATGTGAGAGAGAGAGAAAGAGCTATAATCAGAGAGCAAGCCAGAATCTTAGGTACCAGTCCCTGAGAGCACTTGGAATTAAAGACTTTGGAATGAATTGTACCCACCATTTAGTCATTCCAAAATCCTATAAATGGATAAAAAACAAAAAGTAGTATTTTTATAATTTTATAAATAAAGCTGTTTTAGAATATTATTCAAATACAGAAAAGTAGGATGTGTAGTTTAGGCATTGCTGATTACAATAAATACAGAAATTATTTTAATTCCAAAGTGTTTTTGGTGCAGAAAAAATGAATATATTTGACTTTAGGTTTGATTTGAAACAATTAGAAAGTGATTTTACCAAAGAACTTACATGCTTTTTGCATAACCCATGGACACAGACAGTATTGTGGTTAAGGCCTGGGGAAGGGGTCCATGGGGGAGAAAGGGGTCATCTGTAATACTTTCACCAATAAATTAAAAAAAATAAATAAAAGGTTAACCCACATACATGCACACACACACAAATGTGATTTGAAATAAAAGTTTATTCATTTGACAGACGTTTATTCAGTGTTTACTATATTCCAGGCACTGTTTTAGGTAGAGAGTAATTTTGAATGAGAAAGCAACAAAAAGGTTAATCAGAATGTTCCAATTCATATAATTTCCCCCACGTGTGACATCATTGGTTCTGGCACTCACAGGGGGTTCATTGTGCTCCCAGAACAGCTTGGAAACATGTGGGAGATGTAAAGCTATGGTTTTAATGATAATGTTTCCATTTCTGCAGAGATCTAAGGACGTTTTAAACAGCGAGGCGATTCCTAATACTAAAATACAAGCTATCAACCGCGGGCTTAAAAAGAGAAATAAACTTGGTAAGTTCATTCCTCATGTGTGCCCAGCATTCTTCAGCCATGGTTTTCACCGTCATGATTTGGGGATGTGGAATGGAATATTAAGTAGATTCTAGAGAAGTTGCCAGAATTCTAAGCAGGTAATCCAACGTGGAATTAAAGTGGGTGGTTATTGATGGTGAAATTGGAGGCAGGTGTCTGCCAGCATGTCATTTTTTACCCTGTGTTGTCAGGTTGCTTTTCCAGTGGAGCAACTATTATGCAAAAAAATAATGATGACAAAAGGTGCATCTCTCTTTCTATCTGTTGGCGTCTGCTTTTCTGTCCCGTATTTGTCATCTCGTGAATGTGATTTTCTGCGCTTTAAAGAAAAATGCTTACTTTCTGAAATGATTCAGCAGGAATTGTCAGGTTAGGCAGGTTAAACCTGATATTCAACTTCAGAAACCCATTTCTCACACTGAATTTTGAACACACCCTTTTAAAATAGGGAAGATTATTTTCCCTTAAAATAGCCTCAGGCCCTAGCTGGTTTGGCTCAGTGGATAGAGCGTCGGCCTGAGGACTGAAGGGTCCTGGGTTTGATTCCCGTTCAGGGCATATGCCTGGGTTTCGGGCCCGATCCCCAGTGGGAGTTGTGCAGGAGGCAGCCAATCAATGCTTCTCTCTCATCATTGATGTTTCTATCTCTCCCCCTCTGCCTCCTCTCTGAAATCAATAAAAACATATTTTAAAAAATAGCCTCACCATGGGTGTGCTTTGACAGGTATGTTTCATTAACCCAGTGAGTACAGGTAATTACCCTTCTTGAGAAGAATCTGAGGGAGTCTACCTGATGCTTTTCATTTTGTGACTGATGACCTAGGACAGTGATGGCGAACCTTTGACACGCGTGTCAGAGGTGGCACGCGAACTCATTTTTTTAGTTGATTTTTCGTTGTTAAATGGCATTTAAATATATAAAATAAATATCAAAAATATAAGTCTTTGTTTTACTATGTGAAAGGGCGAGGGCTAGGCCCTCCATCTTGCCCCAGGGTAAGGGCTACGCCCTCCATCTTACCTTGGCCATGTGCTTGGCAAGGCTTCTTCCCAGAAGCCCAAGCCTCTGCTAGCCACACCCAGGACTTCTTTAAACTAACCAATGACAATCAAGGGAAGTCGCCATAGATATGACCACATCCTGTGTAACAAGACACCAACTTGCACCTGGCCAATTGGCAAGGCCCACAGCCCTTTCTCCTCCCCTTACACCAACCCCCTATAAAACCCCTCTCCACACAGAGTTCTCTCTCTCTGCTTCCTGCCGCTGCGTCGGCGAGGTGGGGGAGCCGAGCTAGCTCGAATAAAGACTCTTATGCTTTTGCATCGGACTGGCTGGCTCCCTGGTGTGGTTTCTTGGGGATCCTGAAATCTGGGCATAACACTATGGTTGCAAAGATAAAAAAATTTCTATATGTGACACGGCACCAGAGTTAAGTTAGGGCTTTCAAAATGCTGACACGCCGAGTTCAAAAGGTTCGCCATCACTGATAGGACCAGATTCTCAGGTTTGAAACCCGGCTAATGACGGCTCTTTCCACATGAGGGGCTCCAAGGGCACACACACTTGAAATGAATATGTAAAAATGTGAATGAACTCTGTGTGAACGACAGAATGCCTAAATGCCAACTTCTATTCCTGATTAACCTTTAATAGTGACTGTTGTTATTAGGCTGAAACCTGATTAATTTTAAATTTTATTAGGGTAAGCCTGATTAATTTGGATTTGACCTATGTAAACAGTTAAAGTGTATAGTTAAACGTAACACATTGCGGACGGATCATGAGCATTCTTGTGTTTTAGTATTACACAGTGTTTTACATAAATGTTAAAGGCGCGCCTTACAGTTAAATACCCATTGCATCTTGAAGCTGTTTATTACATGTTCTTACAAGCTAATATCTTTTTAAAGTGTGATACTTTGTAAATGTTTTTTGTCCTCGTTCAGTAGAACTTACCTGGCCACTGGGTAAAGCTAGCAGTAAAACCACCGGTGCGCAGCGTTAAGTAGCTGCAGGAACTCGGGTGCTTCAGGGAGATGCCAGGTGTCTTAGATTCAGCCTCTTTGACCTCCGCTCCTTCCTCTGTAACATGGAGGTGGTACCGCCTGTTACGTGGACGAGGAGCCCAGACGCAGGGTGTGCCGGTGAGAGCAGTGCGCAGGGGCCCAGGTTGAAGAGCTCCCCCTCCCTCCCTGCCCTTGGGGTGCAGCGGATGACAGGCTTTCCATCTCACTCATGTACAACCCGAGACCCTCTCCAGAGGTTGGGTCAGGGCCTGGTGACACTGAGGTGAGGAGAGCGGCAGTCCGGTGACATCCACAAGGGGAGGGACCTTGGAGTCATGGTGACCGACTCCAGAAGCTCTTTGTGAGAAGGCTGCTAACCCACCCCCGGAAAGGACAGCGTTTGTCCAGCAGGGAGGGGTGAAACCTCAGGGTCTTAGCCGGTGGTTCTGTTTAAACGCGTAGCTCTTGTCTGCCATGTGGCAGATTTCCTCACCGTCTCCAGGGCGGTTTGAGGACTGAAGGAAAGAACCTACTACAGCACCCGGCACGCCCCGGCACCTGGCAGAGCTCCATAAAGGGGGTTTCTTCGCTTGCAGTTTCTCCCGAGTACCTGGATCCGTGCTCAGAGAAGCAGATGCCTCGCGCACTGTGTGGAGTGACGGCACTGCCTCTCCTGGAGCCCGGACCCTCTCGTCCTGGCTTCTGTGCATCGATTCCCCACATGCTCACGGCTGCCTTTCTGGTGCTGGGGACAGAGCAGCGGAAGCCCAGGGGCCGAGCGCTGCGTGTCCCCAGGCAGGGTTTAGTGGGCATCGTTCACACAGTATGCTTCTTAAAACTTATTTCATCTGTTTAACGCGGTGACTACCATTTTTCTGCCTATTACATTAATGTTTCAGAAAAATTATGGGTAATGTGAAATGTAAAATCTCATCAATTATAAAAATAATGTTTAGCGTTAGCATTTGGGTACACATCTGCCATGTTGGAAATTAGACTGTAAGAATGGAAACCCTATTCAGGGATACAAAGCACTACAGTTGCCCTGTGTGAAACAGCCGTGCCCGGGGCAGGCGCGGGGAGGACGTGAGGGAACACCTGTGGCCGCGCACAGTGGTCAATCAGGAGTGCGGTGTCTGAGACATGTTGTCTGTCTTTCAGAGAAAGGCTGGGACTGGTACGTGTGCGAAGGCTTTCAGCACGTCCTGTATCAGCAAGCAGAGGCCTTGAAGGCCCTGGGGGTCGGCCCAGAGTTAAAGGTGAGTCCATGTGTGCCTAGATGTTAGCTTTCCGTCTTGTTGTTCGAAGAACAGTAAGATTTAGAGTGAAACTAACCAGTAATAACAGGAGGGCTGCGGGAGAATCTTGCTTCTGATGTTTTTGCTTTAGTCTTTTTATTAGACCAGCAATTCCCACACTACATTCTCCAGGATGTGAAGAAGCAGTACATCTAAAAGAAAACAAAAGGGTTTACTCATCATGTATTTAGGAAACATTGACTTAAACCAGGGGTCCTCAAACTTTTTAAATAGGGGGCCAGTTCACTGTCCCTCAGACCGCTGGAGGGCCAGACTATAGTTTAAAAAAAAACTATGAACAAATTCCTATGCACACTGCACATATCTTATTTTGAAGTAAAAAAACAAAACGGGAACAAATACAATATTTGTATTTGCATGTGGCCGAGGGCCGTAGTTTGAGGACCCCTGAACAATGTAAAACAAGTAACTTTGCAAGCTTCCGGCCGCCTTTCCTGTGGCAGTGTGCTGGTTCCGTTCCCCCGGGGCCCGGGGACAGCGTGGGCCGTGCTCAGGGTTTGAGACAGAAGCCGGGTGGGTGGCCTCCAGCAGGATTTGAGTTCCAGATGCTCCCTGGGTAGCGAGGCATTAGCCAGCGGTTCTCCACGTGGGTTTGTGTCAGGAACCTGGAGGGCCTGTGAAAGCACAGCCTGCTGACCCAGAGCTGCTGGGGCAGGAGGTGTGGAGTGGCCCAAGGATTGGCCTTCTAGCAAGTTCCCACGTGACCTGATAGGGCTGGTCCAGGGACCATCCTTTGACTTTGCTGCCTCTCAAGAGGGACTTTTCTATTATTTGAATTTTGTATTTCCCCATCTAGTTGAAGCCTTTTCAGAAATTCTGTAAAAGCCAGTTACTGAGCACTGTGGTTACTGTACACCTGCTTCATGCCCATCACTGGGAGCCAAGCGCTAGGAGACCCAGCCTAGCTGGAGAGAGGGGAGTGCGTGAACAGTCAGATCCCGGGTGCTCACAAGTGACACGAAGGGCAGAACGAGAAGGGAGGAGGACAGGGTGGACCGAATCACCAAGGAGAGATGTGGAGGGGGCTTTGCTGGTGGGGCAGCCGCACAGGTGACTCTAGACCGGGTGTGGTGAAGAGACACTGGCCTGTGCTGGCAGAGGTCACTACAGGAACTAGAAACTCAGCATCTGAGGCCTCAGGGCGCCTGCCCGCAGTCAGTGCGTTCGGTCCGGCTGCTGGTGAGGGAAGTAGAGCCGCACAGGAGAGGCCGCCGTCCGGGCAGCACAGAGAGGCTGTGGGTGAGATGTGCTGGCGTACTTGTCACCAGACCACAGATCCCCACTCGTTTCCCTTCCGCCTCAGAATCAAGTTCTGCATAATTTTTGGAAGCGCTACCTGCAGAAGAGCAAGCAGGCGTATTGCGAAAACCCAGTTCATGCCAGAAAGAGGAAAGCCGCGGTAAGTCACAGGCAGAGCCTGGGACAGGGACACTCCGGGAGACGCAGAGGTGAGGTTTATGATGGTCAGGAGTTAAGTTCATGGGAATTATTGCCATTTAATTTAAAATTCCTGTGCAGTGACTTCATGTTGTTTTGCGATAGGTCCTGGGCAGTCCGAGTCACTCGGACTGGGAGAGCGAGCCTGCGCTGCTGAGTGACGCCAGCGGCCCTTTTATTGAAAGTGACGGCCCGCGGAAGCCGTCCCCCCCCAGCAGAGCATCCCACTCAGGTAACGGAGCCGCGCTGTCCAGGGCGGGAGGCGGGAGCTGGTGGTGTCCAGAAGGCACGCAGTCCAGTCTCCTCGCTCCAGGAAAGGAGGTGGGCCCAGCAGAACCCCATGCTGAGCAAAAGACAAAGGAGTGAAGTCTCAGTGTCATTTTATGGAGGACACTGTCCCCACACTCGCTCCAGGAAAGGAGGTGGGCCCAGCAGAACCCCACGCTGAGCAAAAGGCACAGGGAGTGAAGTCTCAGTGTCAGCTTATGGAGGACACTGTCCCCACTGGAACACTGCTGTGTGATGTCGGAAGGGAGCCAGACAGGAAGTGGGTCTAGAAAGACCGAGGCCAACTCAGTAAAGATCGTACATGTGTGGGGGCCCAGGGTTTCCCCAGAAAAGCCGCTGCAGAGCGTGAGAGAACTTAGCCCCTGGTCATCGGGTAGACAGGAGTCAAAGAGGACGTGCCCCGTTTCTAAGCACAGACTAAAGCAGGCGGAATGAGCCCATGGTACATGTGTGTGTACCTCATTTTCCGATTTAATTCCACGATTGTACCCGGGGAGTCTGGCCTGGGCTCCGGGGGAGAGGCTGAGCTACTGGTCCTTCCCTTCGAGGATCCAGCATTCCCACCTGGAACCCGCCCCCGGAGCTGATCGGATCTTCCAGAGCACGCTCTGTGCGTCTCCTGGTCGGAGGGTGTCATCCTGGCTGTTCTGGAAAGTGGGTGGGAAGAAGAGGGCCCGGGAGAGGGGATCTCAGGACTCCATACATGACCTTTCACTTACTCCCCCCGTTTTCATAAGATGCCTGGCTCAGCTGTGAGTGTGACTGAGGGTCCCTGTCCCAGAGGAGAAACTTTCAATGTCCGGCCAAGATTGGGGCGGGCAGTCCCGTGGCTGTGGCGCTGGGTGCGAATCTGATCAGACTCTCCAGCAGTCCTGGGGTCAGTCCGACCGTCGCTGTTGCCAGGGGGCCCTGGTTGAACCAATCCCAGCCCTCTTCAGAGGCCCCGGGCACAGTTACCTGCCATGGCTCTGAGTCCCGCTGTCTCAGGACCGCTAAGGCGCAATCGCCTGTCCAATGCTTTCCAGCTTCCACACTGCTGCTCCTCTCTCCTTTCCACCGTATTTGTTCTGGGGTTACCGTTTTAAAATGGCCTTTATCGTTGTTTAGTGAGACAGAGCAGACGCTAAACAGCAGGTTTTCAACCTGCCCTCTTAACGGGAAGCTCCTGCGAGTTGTCACATGTGCAGATCATAGTGTCTTACGTATTTTATGGGATCTGTGGCCTCGTGTGTCTTGTAAAGGAGTCATCCTCCATCTGTGGCATCCTCAGGCCCCTGCAGGCTTGTTGGACAGGTTGGTGCAGCTCCTCGGGGCTCAGGCGGCCCCAGTACAGCTGGTCCAGGGACGATGCTTTGAGAACCACAGATATGAATGCCTCTTTGGATTTTACTATTTTTCTCCTTTTGTCCCCTAAGAAATGGCCTCCATCTGCTCCGGGTCTCTTGATGGAGTCGAGTACTCTCTGCGCAAGGAGAAGGGGCTCGTGAAGATGACCATGCCCGCGACCCTCGCTCTCTGCGGCCTGTCGTTGCTGTGGCAGCGGGAGGCGCTCGCCCTCTCCGACCTCCTGCGGTAAGTGGCCTCGGAGCGTGTGGTCACCTGTGCGGACCAGGGACAGCGTGGACAGTGTGACTTACGAGGCTTGCATTGAGGAAGGGACTGGAAAGACTGGGGAACTGGGTTCCAGTTCTGTAACTCAGTCCTCCCTGGGCTAGTAACTCCCCCTTCCTGGCTTCCTTATTCATAAAGGGGAAATAATAGTACCTGCCTGGCGTGGGCGTTGGGAGTTAGTTATCTACTGTGAGTAAACCGCGTTGAAGAAGAAAAGTGACATTCAAGTGGTAGTATTAGTGTTGTTGTTTCTAAGGAAGAAGATGAACAGATGACTTTACAGTGGCAAATGGTTATTAATGGCGTTACACAAGAGCTAAACATAGGCTGCCTACCTTTATATGTGAAATTGAAACACAACTGTTGGAAGAACCTGTTATGCAGATAGCTGGCATTTACATTTTCCAAGATAATCTGCAGGGCTTTCTGGCTAACGAGTAAATTAGGGCATGTGCTAAGGATTTCTCATCACAGCCAAGACGGGCCCCAGTCATCAGTGTGTCCCTGCTCCCCTTGCTCGTGTGTTCTAATAACGTGTGGGTTTGGTCGGCGTGTGGAGTGGGGTAAGAGCATGGATTTAGACCACACTCCTGGTTCTGCTGCTATATGTTATGTGGCCTTGAGTAAATTTCATTTTAACTTTTCTCTGCCTCTGTCTTCTTGTTGTAAAGCAGGAATAACACTATTTACCTCGCAGGGTTAGGGTTGCAGCTGCGTCAGTACTTCGCACACGCAGAGCACTTAGGCCAGGCCGGACACAGGAGAGCAGTGCTGCTATCGTGGCTTTGTCATCTTCCTTTTCTCTCCTCCTCCTCTCCTTGTCCTTCTTCTTTGCCACCACCATCATTCTTGGCACTATGGGCCTTTGATTAAATAAAATGCCTCCAATGAATGATGCTGGTACCTTTGAATTTGGCCACATCAGCCAGATAACAAGGCTTTTCTCAGGTGATTCACCGCGTGCAGATCGTCCATGACTCAGGGACTTCACTGTGAAGTTGAAACCCCGTCTTGCTCTGTCTGCCCCCTGGGGTGACCTCATCTTCTCCCAGGGCCCTAATTACCGCCTCTGTGGTGATGACGCCCGAGTCTATATCTCCAGCCCAGACTTGTTTACTGAGGGCCGGGCCCGTATGTATCACACAGGAGGCCGTGGGACGGCCACTCCTGGGCTGTCTTCATGGTATCTCAGGATCAGCATGACCCAATGAGGCTCCTCGTCTTTCCCCTCGGCCCAGCTCCTTCTCCATCCAGCGTTTTCCGTCTTCTAAACGCCACGCCTCTGGCATCCGATCCAGCAGCCTAGGAATCAGCCTTGACTCTTTCCTCTCTAGGCACACACATCCGTCAGCCAAATTTGCAAAGTAACTCTCTAAACCACTTTCTCCCCATTCCCTGTCTGTCTTTACCTGGGTTGCTTAGCAACCTCCCAGATGAGCCCTGTGGCTGCAGTCTTGTGCCCTCTCCCCGTGTCCTCCCTAACCAGAGGGACCTTCGGGAACAGCAGTCTCATCACCTGCGGATGCCGGCGCAGGCTCCCACCCTCCCAGGGCGGCTGGAGAGGCTATAGCAGAACCCGCCTAGAACTCTAACTACCTGAAGTTCTTCTCGGGGAAGGTTATATGTGGTTGGAAGATCGAGGGTGAAATCCTGCACCTTCGTCTCTTTCTCTCTCCCTGGCTCCCTTTCCTCCTCCCTCTCCCTTTCCTCCTCCTTCTCCCTCCCTCCTCCCTCTCTCTTCCTTCCTCTTCCATCTACCTTCCTCTTCCCTCTCCCTTCCTCCCTCTCCCTTTCCTCCTCCTCCTCCCTCCCTCCTCCCTCTCCCTTCCTCCTCCTCCTCCCTCCCTCCTCCCTCTCCCCCCTTCCTCCCTCTCCCTCTCCTCCTCCTCCTCCCCCCCTCCTCCCTCTCCCTTCCTCCTCCTCCTCCCTCCCTCCTCCCTCTCCCTTCCTCCTCCCTCTCCCTTTCCTCCTCCTCCTCCTCCCTCTCCCTTCCTCCTGCCTCCCCTCCTCCCTGGTCCTCTCCTTCCTCCCCGGGGAATGGCAGGCCCGCGAGGAGGTGGTCCGCTGGCTGGAGACCTCTCTGCTCTGGGCACAGACAGATCTGGGGACGGAGCTTAGCTGCTTGGAATAACAGGAGAAGAGCTTGTCCCTTTCTCTGCTTTCCTTAGGTTCTCAAAGGTGTCCCCTGGCACCTGTGAGAGACGCAGGGCCTTGGGCCCTTTCTCATCTTCTGACCCAGCCGCCTGGGTGGGCCTGTGAGCTCTGCTTTCCTAAGCCCCCAAGAGACTCCTATAGATGCTAAACTGAGAGCTCCTGCCAGACTGAACAGACAGCTAAAGGACACTGATCTGAAGAGAACCATGGCCAGCCTGGCTACAGCCCCTGCATCTCACTGACCCTACGCGTCACTCCCGTTAAATCCTGAGCGGCGCCCGTGGTCCTCGGGATGAGCTCATCACCCTTCCAGGAGCCTTCAGAGGACCTGCCTGCCCAGCAACGACAGGAATAAGTGAAAATAGCCAACACTGTTCAGTCCACAGATGCTCATTGAATATTGATTACATGCAGGGGTTACTCTTGAGATGCCATGTAGATCGAGTCCCTGCTCTCACGAAGTCCCAGGCTCGAGGAGGGAGCAGATGAGCAAGGACCTAACTGTGTAAAAGCTGATCCCGAGCGAAGTGCCTGCAGGAGACGGGAGCTGGGTGACGTGACAGTGACTAGCTGGCTGCCGGGACTGGTCGATAGGGAGGCCTCACTGTGAAGGTGGGGCTTAAGCCGCACTTTCAGTGAAATAGAGCCGGAGGCGGGTCTTGGACGTACTGTGCTCGGTAGAGGGAGGTCGGTGCCCAGCCCTAGAGCTCCGTGTGGTCGAGAGGAGGGGGCTAGTGGACAGAGTGAGCAAATCTGAAGGAGTCGGAGGGTGGGGCCAGGGGCCTAATAAGCAGAGTTCAGATGCAGGTCTTTGTTAGCCTAGTTAGGGGGTTGGATGCTTTTAATTGAGATATAATTCATATACAGTAAAACTCACCCTTCTCAATGCCCGTCAGTGGTTTTCGGCGCATTTACAAGGCTGTGCAGCCATCTGTCTGTTTCCACAGCAAAGGACACGCATGCTCAGTAGGAGTGAGACAGTGAGGCGCTGGGAGATGGGCAGGAGAGGCAGACCCGGTCACTCAGGCAGCGGGAAGACGGGCCCCAGGAGGGCACGGTGGGGCGGGGGGCCGTGGACACGGCTACGCTTCAGGAAGGAGTGGGGCTGGGCCTGGGCGGTGGGGATAGAAGTGGAACCAGGCGAGTGGGTGCAGGAGAGGTTTTGCAAGTAGATGTGCTCAGCTCTAATGCAGTGCCTCTCACATCATCTGCGATAAAGAGCCCGTTTGTTAAATTTCCAGTCTGGCACCAATGGAGACTTTTGAAAAATGTAATAAAATCATAAACAGAGACAGTGTTTCCTGGGACCTTGTCTTTGAAACACAGCATTTTCAACTCTTTTGATTACTTTGCTAAATCAGTACATAGCTCTTATTGAAACTCTTTCTTTTTAAAAACAGATTTGTTGAAGAGGGCCATATTCCTTATGTAAATGCTTTTGAGCGTTTTCCAGAAGAGATGAAATTGTATGGGCGTGACAAAGGAATCTTTGCTATAGAGGTAAGTTATTTTCTTTTTTTAACTTTGTGATCACGAATAAGACACAAGAATAGTATACAACTTTAAAAGTTCAACATAGAAACCGTTAAGTAATTTCAAATTTCCTAACAGGTGTTTTTTGTTATTATTTGTAAACTGTGTTGCTTTGGAGAAAGTTGTTATCTTGTTTCAAGAGGCAGGATTTTAAGTCCTTTGCTCGCATGAGTCCTGGATCTGTTCTCCGATGTCCCCTGTGGAAGGGCTTCTGTCCTTTAATTCTGAGTCTTTATCAGTGTTTATACTCCTCAAAGGTTATCTTCCCTTTTCCGTCGTCAGAAGGCTTTCCATTTACTAAATATTATTAAAATTCAGCAGTGTCTTCCATTTGCCCACTAATAGGCCTTCCTGATCTTCACCACCGTCTGTGTTTGCAGTTTAACTTGAAAGACATTTGTGACCCTTAGAAACCTGGTCTGGTAATTATTTCACTTGACCCCGTTTACGTACGAGCAGACACCTCAGGAAGCTGGTGGGGCATGTAGTGTCATGCGGTTGGTGGTCCCAGACTGGGAACTTTTGTACTCGGGCCTTATGCTCATCGCATCATCTTTTGCTCCGTTGCCTGCTGTTCTGCCTCCTCCTCACCCGAGTTCTCCAGAACCCTCACGTAGGTGCTGTGAAAATATAACCATGGCACGTGCTGTTGAAGCACTGAGCCAGCAGGAAATGGAGACACCATACAGAAGGTTGCAAGATGCCGTAACATTTTACACCTGAGGTTGTTAAATACTAGCAGCATTCTGCATCGGACTAGAATATTGGTCGCTGTGAATGATTTAGAGAACATTAGATTTGTTCTCTAAATTTGTGATGTAGAGAACGTTAGATTTGTAAACCAGGTGGCTCTGCCCTCAGGACAACGTGAGCGAAGCAGCTCCCGTGACGGGGCTGCAGCGCTGGGCTGGAGGTGGGCTCCCAGGGATGGTCCTAGTCCCTTCGACCCAGGAGAGAGAAGGCAGTGCCCAGGGCTCGCCCTGGCCCACCCGTGGGAAGCGCGAGGAAGGAGGGTACAGCTGCAGCCCCTCTTGACCTGGAAAAACAAAAGGTACATTAGTAGTGGGGGTGCTTGTTATGTACCAGGCCTGTTTCAAAGGCTTTGTGAGCTCATTTGTTATTCATACCAACCCTCTGAAGTACGTAGTGGTATTGTCACCCCTGTGTTACAGACACAGACAGAGATCCTAGGTGCTTGCCTGGTGTTCTCACTCTGAACGTAGTCTGGCATGGCTCAGGCAGCCCTAGTGTGGAAGGAGACAACAATGAGGGACCGTACCAAGCAGTGAGACTGGGAGCAGGGAGCAGCGGGCAGGAATGGGAGGAGGCTGTTGGGGCCGAAAGGGGGCTCCAAACTGGTTACTGAAACCAAGAGGTGGGCCTGTGGCAGCCAGGACAGAAAGCGGGGGCGGAGGAGCCAGCCGGAGGGGGCTGGTTAGTGGGGA
>NW_005359352.1:941422-960810 GCF_000412655.1 Myotis brandtii | reverse complement strand
GACGCGTACCTGCGTCTGCAGGAGGCACAGGCGGCTGGCTGGAGCAGCCTGCGGCAGGGTGCACCTTGTGGGAGGCCCTAGTCTACCTCTCAGCCTGGGCAGGGCTGCGGTCTCTGACTTAAAGGACTGGGGACAGAGGACCCGTCTGCTCTTGCAGGCGGCACTCCAGGCCCCAGCTGCTTGTCAGCGACGTGGTGGAGCGTGGCCGGAGTCGGGAGGAAGGCCGGGGTATAAGGTGCACCTGACCCTCAGGAGGCCTCACGTCTGGGAAGAGCGTAGCACCAGCCCTGAGTTTCGGAACTAGCCGGACTCAAGGTCAATTGGGTTTTCATCTTTTCTAATGGCTTCCGTGCTCAAGGCCACCGAAATGTGGGCACTGCTGATGCTGCCCTGAAACTGTCGCATTGAAGCTTTTCTTAGAAGAATTGATTTTAAAGTCTGTATAACTCACCGATTAGTAATTTTAAACTTAGCTGCCAGAAATTGTTCATGGCCAGCCATCTGAGCCCTGTTTAATGCTCTGCTCAGAGGAAAAGACGCCTGGTTCAGCGACTCCAGGTGTGTGTCTGTACATTTATTCCACTTTCCTAGAGGAACCAATGGAACCGAGTTATCATTTCTGTGTTAATTACCAGCTTAGTTTTGGTTAATAAAAAATTCTGTCTTTCCTCTGGCTCCCTCCCCCTCATCGTCCCTCTCCCCTTCTCTCTCTCCTCTAAATTCCTAGTATATTCTTTATCTTATATCCTAATTGCCTGGGGTTTAACCTGATTTCTCAGAGCCATTCACCATTCAATTGAGCACGTTAATAATTTTTACTTGGTTGAGGTGATTTGTACTCTTTTCTGGTGCCTAAAATTATTACTTAGTTGTCTTTAACAATGTTAAGCTTCTCAGGATGGACCCCAGAACTTTTAGTACAGTCATGGAGTATGAAGGCTGGGAGAAATATAGAGAGTATTTAGTTTACTTTTCTTATTTTTCCAGTAAGGAAACTGTCCTAACAAGAAATGTGAGTTGGGAATAAACAGACCTCTGCTTCATCAGGGTGCTAATGAGGATTGTTTGCGATAATAGATTCAAAATGCAGGCATATCTCGGCTGGAAAAGCTTTTTCTCTAAGGTGGGGATACAGGGGGTAACCAAGCTGCTTGGAGGAGAAAAATGTATCATTTCTGGAAGCAGAGTTTCATTTTAAAAGTCTATTAAAAGAAAACTAAACCTTTGCGCCCATTTCTAAATTTCCTTAAAGCAGGTCCCAGGGAGCCTAAGGATGTGACTTACTTCTCGTTATGGGAGCTCATGATTTTGATTCCCATAATTCAGCTTCTTGCAAAGGATAGTGCTTCCTGGACTCGGGTTACGTGCTTGGGATTGGTACCTGACCAGTAATTGCATTTTGGGTGAAGACATTTGGTTTCACTCGATATATACTCTCCTAGACACTCAAGTTTCAGTCTACAAAATTAGTGATTCTAAAAATGTGTTCTCTGTACCCTTTCCAATAGTAATGGTCCCATTGTGGCCAAATGTGTAATGACTGCAACCTGACAGGCGGGGTGTGGAGTCCAGAGGCTGTGCTGTGCTGTGCTAGCCGCACGGCGTGCGCTCCCCGGAGGCCTCGCTCAGGAGCTCAGTGAGACTGGGCACTGCCTTCCGCGGGCGGTGTGGTCAGGAGTGCCTGCAGCTGCTGTAGCCCCATGTATTTCTGGTGATGACTCAGGGTTTCAGCCTCAAATACTATGTTCTCAGTAGCGGACCTAATCTAAACTATCTCCTGGGCCCCCCTCTGCAGGGCAATCAATTGTGGGGGCATCCCCCCCTCCCCCCGCATCGATCGCTCTGCAGAGGATGGCCTGGGCCTCCCTCTGCGGGGCAATCTCGGAGCCCCCCGATTAATTGCCCCGCTGGCCGGTGGCCTGGGCCTCCCTCTGAGGGTCGATCATGGCGATTTTTCAATCGCATTGCACCCGCCTTGGCTGGCCTGGCGCCAGTGCGTGTCATAGCGTGGTCGTCCAGATGGTGGTTTTGCTGTTCGGTCGTTTTGCATATTACACTTTTATTATTATAGATAGCTTTTTCCAATCTTTTGTATTTAACCTAGGTCTTTATATTTAAAATGGGTATTTGGTAGATAATATGTAGTTAAGTCTTGATATTTTTTAACCAGTCTTATAATCTCTGCCTTTTAATTAAAGTGTTCAGGCCATTTATATTTGATGTAATTCTAAAGTTGGTTGGGTTTACATCTACCATCTTAGTATTATTTGTCCCATCTAGTCTTTATTCCTTTTTCTCCCTCTTTTCCTTCTTTCTTTTGAATTAAGATTTTTTGGTTTCATTTTCTCTCCATTGTTGATTTATTAATTACACCTCTGGTGCTCTGCCTGCGACTTACAGCCACCGCAGCTTCCAGAGCCTCTGTCTCCTCCGCTCAGCCAGACCCCTGGGCCCCTCACTCCTGTGCGCAGCCTGGAATCCGCCCCCAGCAATAAACGGCTCATTTGTTTGCTCGGAGATTAGCCCTGTGCTTCCTGCTGGCCGGGCCGGGAACTGTTATTTTATATGTTTTCTTCCAGTTCTCTGATTGTCAGTTTCTGATGGTCTATTTAGAAGTAGAGTCAATAGTCAGATATTTTTCTTAAATGCCTAAAGTATCTCATTGCTCATTTATTATTGGGTTTTTAAAAAATTGCAATCTCTATTCATGAATATTGTCACTAGTCTAATCTTTGCTTTAAACATTTCCCCCAGCTGACCATGTTATTGGTTATGGGCTGTTGTTTACACAGAATTCTTTTCCTGGTAATAATTTCTTTTGTTGGCTGTTTTTTAGTTAATATTGAGTGCGGGGACTGGGTAAAATAGGTGAGCAGTTTCTTACAGACATTGCGGTAGAAAGTACAGGCTGAAGAAATAATGTCAGCCCTGGATTTTTCTGGGATGCCAGTTACATGTTGTGCCTTCGTAACAATAACCATTGCACTTTGCCTTTTTCACTTACATCTTGAAGAGTTTTTCTTTTTTTAAGTAAACTTTATTTTGGAAAAATTTTAGATTTACAGAAAAGTCGCAAAAATACAAACAATACAAAAAAGTACAAGGAACACCTATATGACCTTTGCCCAGATTCAACTGTTGTTAACATTTCATCCCATGGTTACTCATTTTATTACATAGCTTACAGTATGTTACATGTATTCTTCTGTATTTTTCAAGGTTTTAAAGGCAGCTAGAGGTGTTGTCTAAATAGAATTTCTGGCCCAGAGGAGTAAAGGCAGTATGTAATGCATGGGTTTATTTCTATATGTCTTGCACCCCCAATACTCTTTGAGAGTAGGGACCACATTTAACACTTCTTATCCATAGACCTGATGCAATTCTGTACACATGGTCAGGACTCAGTCTGTGTTACTTGAAATAGCTAAAGAAAACAGGATACGTTTAAATACTTTATTTTTAGAAGATTGCAAATTTTGGGGGGAGCTTTCCCACGTAAGTAGGAAACTTCCAGACTGCTTCTGGTGTATTTATTATGTAACATATTGGGAGGCCATTAAGTAGTGGCATTTGATTGACAAAATAAAAAAGCATTCTATTGATATTTTAGTGATAAATATCTAAGTGATATAATTTCTGCTTATAACAAGGATATTAACAATGCAAATTCTGGGTGTGTCAGTATCACTCATGAAAACCAGTGTGTGAAATAAATAATCTTATCAGTTAATTTGTGCCCTTTACCAATATACTGAACCCAGGAGTGAATTGCTTCGGTCAGAAAATGTCTGTGTGAGCTACACTGGTTTGCTAAGTGAAACCAGCGTCTTAATGTGGATTGTCTGTGATTTGGTTTGATTCTAGGCCAGTACCTCCCAGTAGCTGGCGTGCTCAGCCCAGTCTGCCCTCACCTCTGCTTCCAGGAGCAGAGAAGGGGCCAGGCTGGGTGCTAGTCCACGGGAGACTGAGTCATGACACAGGTGCATCGCTGCAAAGATAATCCCATAGCCCTCCGAGACCAGATAGGAGTTATTTGGGGGTTATCCGCTCTCCTGGATCCCAGCTCTCATCCCCGCAGCACAGATATGTGGGTTCAAACAAGTCCTGCAGCATCAGCAGAACAGTTGGAGAATAGAGGCCCTTAGAAGGAGGACTCGCCCGGGCTGGTGTGGTTCAGTGGGTAGAGCGGCGGCCTGTGGACTGACGGGTCCCAGGTTCTATTCCAGTGATGGCGAACCTTTTGAGCTCGGCGTGTCAGCATTTTGAAAAACCCTAACTTAACTCTGGTGCCTGTCACATATAGAAATTTTTTGATATTTGCAACCATAGTAAAACAAAGACTTATATTTTTGATATTTATTTTTTTAATATATTTTATTGATTTTTTCACAGAGAGGAAGGGAGAGGGATAGCGAGTTAGAAACATCGATGAGAGAGAAACATCGATTCAGCTGCCTCCTGTCCGCCCCCTGACCGGAATCGAACCCGGGACCCTTCAGTCCGCAGGCTGACGCTCTATCCGCTGAGCCAAACCTACCAGGGCTTGAGATTTATTTTATATATTTAAATGCCATTTAACAAAGAAAAATCAACCAAAAAAATGAGTTCGCGTGTCACCTCTGACACGCGTGTCATAGGTTCGCCATCACTGTTAATTCCAGGTCATGGCACATGCACAGGTGTGGGCTCAATCCCCAGTAGGGGTAGTGCAGGAGGCAGCCAATCAATGATTCTCTCTCATCACTGATATTTCTATCTTTCCCTCTCCCTTCCTCTCTGAAATCAATAAGAATATATTAAAAAAAAAAAAAAAAAGGAGGAGGAGGACTCTGGGTTTTTCCTCGCTCTGATCCTGGGGCCAAACAAATTCTTGTCTCCCATTCTGTTGGCAAGTCTTTTTTTTTATGTGAATCTTCACCCCAGGATATTTTTCCATTGATTTTTAGGGAGAGTGAAAGAGGGAGGGAAAGAGAGAGCGAGCTTCTACAACCATCAAACCCCTTTTAGGACCCCCTGGGGGAAGCCACTGACCTGTGGCCACCTGGCCTTTGCCTGGGAGCGCTTCAATAGGCTAATGGGATTGCAAAGCCCTCAGGAAGTGTTGGTGGTTGAGGCTGGATGTGATTACCAGCTTTGTAACCCCTAGAGGAGGATCAGGGGTGGCTCATAGCTGGGCCTGATTTTACTAATGCCACTTTCCTCCTCCAGTATTTTTTTGTTTGTATTTTGTTTAAAAGTTAATATTTACTAAGTTCTTACTATATGCCAGGAACTATTTCAAGTGCTTGGCATGAATTAACTCAATTATCATAAAAATTATCTTACCTATTAGGTAAGAACGACTAATATTTCCAATAAATAAATAAATAAATAAATAAATAAATAGCACCCAAGGTTATTCTTGCCTTCAGACAAGTTGGGAATCACTTTGTAATGACCCGAAGTTTGGTGCTGTGTAATGGGCCTCTTCTGAAAAGCCACCTAGGGAGCCTGTGTTGCCCCTTCCATGGTTCTAGGGAAGGTCCCACACTCTGGGGAAATTCTGGTGGCACCAGGGCAGCCGTGGGCAAACTACGGCCCACGGGCCGGATCCGGCCCGTTTGAAATGAATAAAACTAAAAAAAAAAAAGACCGTACCCTTTTATGTAATGATGTTTACTTTGAATTTATATTAGTTCACACAAACACTCCATCCATGCTTTTGTTCCAGCCTCCGGTCCAGTTTAAGAACCCATTGTGGCCCTCGAGTCAAAAAGTTTGCCCATCCCTGGGCTAGCCACTGAGCCAAACCGGTCAGGGCCATACGTTTGTGTTTATTCATAAGATGTGTCTGTGCAGCCGACACCATTTCTAAACTCACCCCCAGGACCAAGACTGTATTTCACAGAAAGCAATGTGCTTGCCAATGACGCCCAGCAGACTAGACTTTGACATAGAAAAGTATTTTTTGTGACGACTGGTAGGTTTACAGCCATTAAGGTAATCCTAGGGGCTGAAAATGCGAGGTGCACCTCGGAGGTTCACAGTGCGTGTGGAATTCATACCCTCCCTCCACACAGCGCAGAGCAGAGCTCTGTCATCACTGCTGACCCGGCTTTTCTTCCTTGTTGGCTGTGCTCTGGGACACAAAGTCTGGCTTTACGTTCGGATTAGCAGGTGCCGGTAGCATTAGCTTCTCAGCCGCATCTTTGCTGCAGAAGAACAGTGAGTGAAGGGTGAGGCTCCGCAGGCGCTCACCTCTGACAGCATTGCAATCGGGTATCACAGGGCCGCTGTTGTGCAACAGAAACTCCAGCGTGTCCTGACCTGTCGTAGGGCATTGCTTCACGAAGGAAAATAAACGCGCTGAAATATTTGTGAAATTCAATAAAAAGCTTTCCCAAGCACTCGTTTCGAATGCGTGCGAGGACAATTCGTCATAGCCTCGTGGTCTTTCGGAACATATAACCGTGTGGTTTTTCACTTTTGTTATGAAATGAATCTGTACCACTCAAGCCCAGTGTGTCATATTTTCTTATGTACCCTTTGTTTTTTTGTTACATTTTTTTTAATCCTCACCTGAGGATATTTTTGCGCTGATTTTTAGAGAGAGTTGAAGAAAAAGGGAAAGACAGAGAGAAATATCAACGTAAGAGAAACATGGATTGGTTGCCTCCTGCACGAGGCTCCATTAGGGCCCAGGCTGGGGAGGAGCCTGCAACTGAGGTACGTGCCCTTGACCGGAATGGAACCCGGGACCTACGGTCCGCAGGCCCACGCTCTAACCACTGAGCAAAATCAGCTAGGGCTGTATGTGCCCTGTAGACTCCTCTTCAGCCTCAGCTGGTTAGAGCCCACAGTCCCTCCTGCCTGTCCCCTCAGTTTTCAGGAAAAAGGGGGGAGGTTCGCACGTTCAAATGACAGTTTATGTAATCGACAGGCAGCTTTTCCTCATCGCATGCTGTGCCTTTGCTCGCAGAAGTGCGTTCACTCTTCCACAGTGTGTTGAAACTTTTAAATGGAAACGCTTTTCGCTAACAAAGGACGCTTTTCTCCCTCCTTCCGTGCCTCCGCTTTCTCCCGGGCCTGGCTCCCTCGGCAGCTGTGCCTCCACCAGCAATGACAAAAGGTGCGATTGTTCTGGCGCTGGCGGCGGAGATGATGCCGGGAGTGTGTGTGTGGGCTGCTGGGACTGTTTTTCTTCTGTGTTTGGTTTTAGTTTGTTTTTGTTATTCCAGCAAGTCGAGCACACCTTAAAAAACAAGCCAGAAAAAGAGAGAGCGCTTTAAAGACCCTTAAACCTTCATCCCCCGTGGACTGTTTCTTTCCATTAAGCTGCTCTGTTCGTGTTTAAGTGGGCCCCTCTGTCCCGGTGACAACAGCTGGCAAGGCTCCTCAGACCCGGCCTGCGTACAGTGCAGAGATGGGCTTTGTTTTCCTTTTCGGCGGAGAGCAAAGCGCGGGGCGGGCAGGTGTGCTCATTAAGTTTGGGATTTTTCTTTGTGGTTCCCAACTCCAGGTCGGTAGCCGTTCTTTCTGTCTTATTTGTTTTTGTTTTTGACTTAATCTGAAGACAACCTCCTTCTTTATCTGCCTTTGCCTCATCTGCTGTTTTATTTTTGACTCAAGTTTCTGGAGTATGGATGGTACTGATTCGAAGCATCATTTTCTTCCAGCAAAAATCTTGTAGTTCTTCTGGTGGAAAGAACTGAACATCTGGTCTCTTTTGGGGACACCCTGCCTATGCAGGCACCAAATATCCAGTCACTGCTGCCCCGACACTGGTCTCTACCTCAGACGCAGCATTTCCTGCCACTGGCGCTGCTTCTGTCTTTTCAGCCTTGATTTGCTTCATTTTTGTATGTTTTCAACCCACAGACCAATTTCTGCACAGATCCTTTGTAGCCGGGCTCTTCGTGGTCCCTGGCAGTGTTTCCCAGGCCTCGCAGGAGGCCGTCCTGCCGTCACCCCTCCCGCTCCGCAGGGGGAGGGGCTGGGAGTCCCCCCAGCAGTGGCTCTAGGATTTTGAATGTTGATCAACAACATTCTGATCTCTCTGAATGAGTGAAAAGAAAAGATGTCACTCTGGTTCAGCCAGCCCCACCGAGGGCACGCTGCCAGGATGACTCACTCCGCCCGGAGCAGTCTCGCCCAGGTGAAACTGGGTCCCTGCTGACTGACGGGGAAAAGGCTTCGGGCCGTCAGTCACTTCCAGGATGAGTTTCAGGACAATCCGACATTTGCTCACCGTGTGCTCTGTAGGCCACACTAGCTCCGGGGGTAGGTTGTGCAGCCTGTTAGGGTGACACTCGGACAGGCTGGAGGTCCTCCTGGAGGAATCGAGGTGAGTGTCAGGGTAGCAGGTGTTGTCAGTCCCTCGCCCCCACACCTCCCTCCTGCCAGGCCCGGGAGGAGAAACCAGCTGATGTTTCCTTCCCTCCGGCCACCCACAGCGTCGCACCCACCCCTGGAATGTGTGGGCGCAGCTCTGTCGTCAGGCTGTGGGTGAACCACGAGAGGGTCTCCTCAGGCGGCAGGGACGAGGTTGGGAAACACTGTGCTTCATTTCACTTCGTTTATTTTGCGTGAGAATATCCTGGAGAGCTTGTCTAAGCCCCGATTCTTAGACCCACTGTCAGGTTCTGCAGTAAGTCTGGTGTGGGGTTTAGGAATGTGTATTTGATTTTCTATTGAATATTCAGAGAGAGTGGGAGGGAGGGAGAGAGAGAGAAACATCTATTGGTTGCCTTCCACACCTGCCCCAACCAGGGCCAGGGATTGAACCTGCAACCCAGGTGCATGCCCTTGGCCAGGAATCGAACCCGAGACCCTTCCGTCCGAGGGCTGACACTCTAACCACTGACCAACCCCAGCCAGGACGGAAGGTGCCTTTTTAACAAGCATCTTGCAAAGGATTCTGACAGAGAGGGTGCTTTGAGCAGGACAGACCAGTCTTATCTCTCTGCCTCTTATTTTTCCAGCTCGTTCCACAAAATATTTGAGGTAGAATTAGACTAATTAGCAGGTAACCAAAGTCCAGTATAGAACAGGTGCCATTCTACCTTGTTATCCCAGGATTCTGGTCAGCCTCTCATTCTTCTTAATCCATAAGAGATTCCCAGTGAAAATGTGGTGTGACTACCTGGCAGCTTCTATGAGGCCCTTCCCTTTCATGGTCTATGCACGAACACATTTTCTAAAAGTCAAAATAAGATCATTCTAACGCAGTCATTAGTGTTTGCTGTAATTATCACGATAGTTTTCCATGTGTTAGATACAGGGGTCCTCAAACTTTTTTAACAGGGGGCCAGTTCACTGTCCCTCAGACTGTTGGAGGGCCGGACTATAGTTTTAAAAAAAACTATGAACAAATTCCTATGCACACAGCACATATCTTATTTGAAGTAAAAAAACGGGAACAAATACAATATTTGTATTTGCATGTGGCCCGCGGGCCGTAGTTTGAGGACCCCTGTGTTAGAATCTTGTCAGAATTAGAGCCTGACTCGCCTCCCTGGGCAAGGCCAGTGGGACAGAAGCAAACACGGTTCACTGTGGGCTGCGCCTCTAGAACAGCTGCGGACGGTGCTCTCGGCCTCTGCCAGGTTAGGCACCTGCTGAGCGTGCAGGGCCGGCCCCGATCGGCCTGGCCCAGCGGGAATCGGAGCAGATGTGCAGGGACAGTTGGGCCACCACTTCGAGTGATGTCGGAGGCAGGAGGTGGCTGGTCCTCCTGGTGACTCCCTGGGACCGAAGTGGCGGGGCTCCCTCGTCGGAGGCACTAGATCGCCGCCAGCCTCGTCCTGAGCGCCCAGTGTCCCCGGCACGGCCTCTGGGCAGAGAACCCTGAGCAGGAGGCCCGGCGCGCGTGCGCACTGCTTTGTGCTCAGCGTGTTTGGTCTTGTGGGCAAGGCACTCGCTATACCTGATACTGTATGTGTAACAGTTACGGTTTAATCATTGACTCCCCCCAGGTGTATGTCTCTCTTGCTAAGATGTTTGTAGAATTTATGTACTTGGTATTTTTTACATCTTTAGCTTATTATTTTCCTTTAGGTGATGTTTAGCTTCCTTTTTTATACTTTCTTAAAATTGTGGTAAAATATACATGACATAGCATTTACCACTTAAACCATGTTGAAGTGTGCAGTTCAGTAGCATTAAATGCATTTACGTTGCGCCATCACCACCACCCACCTGCAGGCCTTCCCATCTTCCCAACGGGAGGCTCACCGTGCAGCCTGTGGTCCTGTTCCTGTTTAAGGCTGACGCGTAGCCCGTCTGGGGAGCCAGTCATTCCTGGACACTTCGCTGTTCACCTTTGGCTCTCACGGATAATGCTGCTGTGAACATGGGGTCCAGCATCCGTGTGAGTCCCGTGGAAGCACGTGAATGGGATGTAACATGACCTCCGCGTGTGAGCTGTGAGCTGGAAGGTTAGTGAGGCGGTGCCTGCGTTAGAGCGGGTCTGACCACACTCACTCCAAGGGGTCCGACCCGCAGCGTCGTCTGTGCCCCGATTCCTCTGTGATTGGCAGGAAGTTAGGCTTTCAGCACATCGCCCAGGAAGAGTCTTAGAGCCAAATCGAACCTTAGTGCCCTTTTTAGTCAGTGTTACTACCGTCTAAAGCGCTGAGCGAGGATAGTGGGATGTGGGCGTGTTCTCCCCGTGCTTTCCTCCACATCCCCAGCCTCGCTCAGTGAGGACATGAGACTTTAGGTCGGAAAACGCTTTAACACTCACTCACGTGCGGAAACTGCTGCTGGACTCTGTTTCAGTCGTGGCCCAGCTACGAGGACGTCTACAGGCAGATGATTGACGTCGCCACCTTCCTGGACCTGCCTCGCTTCCCGGCCATCACGGAGGACTGCTACCTCCACCCCAACATCCTGTGTCGGAAGTACCTGATGGAAGTCAACCTTCCCGGTAAGAAAGGGTATCGGTGGTGACAAGCTTCTAGAACGCTAGTGAGCACAATGGGGTGTCCTCGCAGGTCCCAGACCAGCAGAGCCACCCGGCAGGGCCGTCGCAACAGGAACTTCATTTCACAGCCCTTCCCAGGGCATCCCAGACCACCTGGCCCAGCGCAGAGCGCTGCTCGGGAGTGGAGAGCTCTGCGGGGCGAGGGCTGTGCTGAGAGCACACGGTGGGTTTACAGTCGGTTCGCTGCCTGCAGGTAACGGGACAGACGCTTCGGCGTGTTACCCATGCCCGCTGCCCCCAGAGCAGCACTTCTTCCTGTGCATGAAGCAGGATTATTGCATAAGGAACCCTAATTTAAAAAAACCCCAGAAGCTAATTTTTATTAGACGACATGTTTGTGGTTTGGAAACCTAATGCTACTTCCCGTCCCTAAAACAAGTGGCGCCCCAAGTGGCTGGAGCACGTGAGCTCGTGGGCAGCCACACCAGGACGCAGGGCCACGTAGACTCGCTCACCACACGTGGCACAGGCTGCCCACAGAGTCCTTCTTGAATTTCTGGCTGAACTAGAAATGTGAGAAGTTCAGGACTTTTATTTTTAGGAGAAAATGTAAACGTGGGGTGACTATACTATTGCTTCGAGTATCAAAGTTGTGACCGAGTATATTTTTAATAGACAAGGAAAAGAGATATATGAGAAAAGCAGCTTGTGAAACTGTGTACAGTATTTTAATTATAATTTAAATATAATTAGTAACATATACACAAGTATAAACATTAAGTCTGTAATTTAAAAATATTTTTAAAGGAACAAAAATAATTTAAGCTTTTTGTGTTACAATAAAATGTTTGTGATACAATAAAAAAGTGAAATGACCCAAATTACAAAATTATATATAACATCACTACAGCTACATAACATGAAAGTATTCATAAAATATTAGGAGTAAATATGCCAACTCTTACAGTGCTATTCTAGGTTCTGGTTATGCGTTTTCCTTCCTTCTACCTTCCCGTGTCTTATGAATGTCCTGTATTGAGGTGGTATGGTTAGTAGTGGGGGAAACAACAAACAGATGCCCTACAAATTAAGATGTGCTCCCCCTGCACCTCGGAGGTTAGAGTCTGAGCTGTGGCCTTGGTTTGCACAACACCCATGGGATTGTGGGGAGACTCTGGGATGTTGGTGGCCTTCGCGGGTGCCCAGGAGCTGAGCGCAGTGCCCGCCCCAGAGCCCGCCCGTGTGACCCGTGGTCTCGGAGCAGCAGGGAGGTGTCCTCCAGCGCACACGCCCTGCTGAGTCAGCACTGGCTCTGCCGGCTCTGAATGAGCTCCAACCCCATTTTCTGGTCTTGTTCCTCATACCGGGCCGGGTGCCTGCTCCAGAGAATTCCTGGCAGCTTTCACCGTCGTGTGTGTTTTGTGGGGAACTTGAGCGTTTCCCGTACTTCCACGTGCAGTGCCTCAATAGCACGAGAGCTAGCGAGGCTCCGGGCCTGGCTGGCGGTGGCAGAGGACATGCTGGCACCCAGTCTTCACGTCCCAGAGCCCAGCCGCGTTTCCCGTACTTCCACGTGCAGTGCCTCAATAGCATGAGAGCTAGCGAGGCTCCGGGGCCTGGCTGGCGGCGGCAGAGGACACGCTGGCACCCAGTCTTCATGTCCCAGAGCCAATGTCCACCGCGTTGGCTCTGGGTCCGAGCCCGCACGCCTCAGTTTCCTCCGCTCTTCCTTTCTCATGATTTCTTCCATTTTCTTCTTTTTTTATAATCTTCACCCAAGATATTTGTTTTCCATTTATTTTCAGAGAGAGTGGAAAGGAGGAGGAGAGGATGAGAGAGAGAAACATTGATGTGAGAGAGACACGTCGAATGGTTGCCTCCTGCATGCGCCCCAACCTGGGGCTGGGCACTGAACCTGCAATCAGGCACATGCCCTTGACCTGGAATCAGACCCAAGACCCTTGGGTGCACAGGCTGACACCCCAGCCCTGAGCCCTGCTGGCCAGGGCCCATTTGCCTTTTTATTACTCTGTACTTTTAGTAAGAGAAGCAGTTCAAGATATTAATTTAAAATAAAGTAAGTAGTTTTGCCCTGGCCGGTTTGGCTCAGTGGATAGAGCGTCGGCCTGCGGACTCAAGGGTCCCAGGTTCAATTCCAGTCAAGGGCATGTACCTTGGTTGCGGGCACATCCCCAGTGGGGAGTGTGCAGGAGGCGGCTGATTGATGTTTCTCTCTCATCGATGTTTCTACCTCTCTATCCCTCTCTCCCTTCCTCTCTGTAAAAAATCAATAAAATATATTTTAAAATAAAGTAAGTAGTTTTCAAGAAATGTCATTCTTTATAACAATAATATGGTTCCCATTTCTAAATTATGTGAGAAGAGACTATGCCTCTATAACCCAAGCATGTGCCCTGACTGGGAATCAAACCATGACCTCCTGGCCCATAGGTCAACGCTCAACCACTGAGCCACGCCGGCCGGGCAGCACGGTGTTTGAAGATAAAGCTCGTCATCTGGACACACATGTTAGTGTTTTTGTTGTTTCCTATCGCACTGTCTTTCCTTCCACAGACGAAATGTCCGATTTCACCTGCCAGGTGGTCAAGATGGCTGGCATCGGGGAGGTGGACTTCCTGACCTTTGACCCCATAGCCAGGAAGGGAAGGACTGTGAAGTACGACGTGCAGGCGGTGGCCGTCATTGTGATAGTGTTGAAGCTGCTCTTCCTGTTGGACGACAACGTAGAATGGTGAGTGTCGGTTGTCTCGGGGAAACTGCTGTTGTACCTCATCGGAGGGAGGGACGCCACGCGCTCCCCGTGGAGAGCGAGCTCGGCGGTTCTGGGCAGGGACCGGCAGCAGCACTTCCTCCAGCGCCGGAGTGACGGCCGGTTGGCAGGTGTCATCCTGACTTCGTGCGTGTGTGTGTTTAGTACTTTTTTTGTATCCTGTTTTATTTCTAGTTTCTGGGTAGATACACGTTTCTCATTGTTCCACTGGCTCCTGAGTTTTCACCTTCACAGTCCTAGAGAATCATTCACCTCCATCTGCATGCCTGCGGCTCCGGGCACTGTGCGTCTCAGATCCTTTGGGAAGTAAAGGAACTGTAAAATGAGGCCCTCCCGGAGACCAGCAGGGAGTGGCAGCATTTGTGGTGTCCTCCTCCCTGCGTCAGGGAGGGCTTCTCCACTGAAGTCGCCTCAGTGTCAAGGACTGCGTGTACTTTTCTTTCCGAAGAATTCAAAATTTCACTCTTCAGATGAGGGATTTCTACATAAATTGACTTGTTTGTTGGTGTCTCCAGGTCTTTGTCTGCTATTGCTGAGACATACAACGAAGAGAACAAAGAAGGTACTTGCTTTTTTTTATCAGTCAAAGTCAAAGATAAGCAGCGGGTTAAAGGATCAATAAATGTGGGGATTTATTGTACCGGATTCTTCTTTTACATAGTTATCTGATTATAGCTCTCGGCTATGGAGAACGTCAGTGCCCTCCTACTGTGTGCAAAGGCC
The DNA here is from genome assembly GCF_000412655.1 of Myotis brandtii. NCBI lineage: Eukaryota > Metazoa > Chordata > Mammalia > Chiroptera > Vespertilionidae > Myotis > Myotis brandtii. Next base: position 946,393 of record NW_005359352.1, on the reverse strand, counting down.
AGCTTGCAGCCACGCTAGGCGGTGAACCTCCGGGCAGTGTTATGACTGGGCCGGCTGTTCCGATGCCTTCAGCCTTTGCTCACTCTGGTTCTCCTACCTGAAGTGCTCTTCCCTTTTCCCCCTGTCCCCTCAGCCCCCCCAGCCCTCCAGCCCTGGCAAGTCCCTCTGCACTCTTCAAGGTGCACGGTAACACCTTCTCTTCTCACCTGCTCCCCATCCCCTTTTCCAAATCAGGACTAATCCCTCCTGCCACAGCCACTCCCGTCCAACTTCCGTTAGATGTTTAGCCCATTGAGTGACCACCCGTGGACCGAGCATGTCTGTCCCTAGTAGATTGTCCCTATTTGTAAAGTGCGTGGCAGCCTGTTTGACGTACAATAGGTACTGCATACATCACAGCAGACAAGTAGGTGGGGAGCGGCGAGTGGGCGGGGCCGTCTCCCTCCTACTGTTTTAGAAGAAACGGATCTGTGCTCCCTCCATGGTGACTGGCCGAAGAGACTCAGTAACATGATAAATACGCGAACTCTTACACGCAGTCCCAGTTTCTCGGTGTCCTCACTAGGGTTCATGTGCGTTGTCCTTCCTGAATTCTCAGTTTTATTGAGGAATAGCTGACATATAAGACATTGAAAGTGTCCATTTGTGCTTTGATGCGTGTCCATGTCAAAGGCTTCCTGCCGTCCAGTCAGCTAACACACTCATGCCCGCACGTATGTGACTTGTGTGTGTGTGTGAAAACATTGAAGTTTAACTTTCTTAGCAAATGTCAACTATACTATACAGTGTTACAACTGCAGTCACTGCCTCTCTATCGGATCCTCAGACCTTGTTCATGTTAGAGCTGAAAGTCTGTGCCTGTGACCAGCTGTCCCGATCTCCCGCCCCAGCCCTGGCGACCACCTCTCACTCTTCTACGAGCTTCACTTTCCTAAGATTCCACATGCTTGGCCATTGGTTTGTGTGTGACTCCAGAGCACATGCAGTGCTTCGTTCAGCGACCGCCTCGTGTTGGTCCCACACAGAGTGAAGGGGTGGCCATGGCCAGGCCGGCTCCTGGCGCCCTCCCGGCTGCAGGGCCGCCCCAGCCTATGGAGCCGTGTGGAGCAGGCAGAGCACTCAGACATGTTACCTCCTCTGACCCTGAACCTGAGCTGTCAGCGGGCAGGGTCGTCTTCATTCTTCTGCTCTGCTGCCCACTGTCCCTACGTCATCAGTGAACTTGCCCTTAGAGAAGCTGTGACTTGCTTAGGGTCAAAGGGCCTGGTGTTCTGTTGACAGTTGCCCCTCTGCCTGTAGCTCTTTGCTAGTTGCCGCTCCTCGGTGGCTGTGTGGCCTCCGAGGCCTGTGGGATTGAGTGATGACCATTTAGGCCAGTTGAAAAGAATTGTAACTAGACCTGGAGGGAGACTGTCTTCATGAGAGAACATGGAAAACTAGACTTACGCAGCCTCTTCCTCCTCCTGTCAGCCTTCCTTTCCTCTAACTCCCTCACGCGGATCCTCTTTTCTGCTTTTCCTTTCCTTTCATTTCCCCTCCCTGCTCGTCCCACCCCCAGGTAGAGTGAATGAAGAGCGCTGGGTGGCTGAGCTGGACTCCATGCAGCTCTGACAGCTCTAACCTTGACATCCCAAACACACGCCAGCTGTGCGGGGCAGTCTGCTTGCCCACTTACCCCGAAGCTCTGGGTTTGGAATCGGAGTAGGAAGAACGAGAGTGGGAGCTGATGAAACCGGAAGTCTGGATTCAGCTGCTGTCGTGCCCTTCCACACGTGGAGTGGCCGTCAGTCCCTTCCTCATGTGGTCTCAGACACAGGGCAGCTGTGTGCAGGCCCTGCGCTGGGCGCTGGGCGCTGGGCGCTGGGCTGGGAGGAAGAGGCCTGGTGGGTAGTGGAAACAGAATATGTCCTGTGTCCTCAGGGAGGTAGTAGCCCAATCTAGGAGAAACAGACACACAAAAGGCAGTTTCCATGGCATCTAGTTGGGGCTACGACATCAGTAGAAACTCAGAGGAGGAGTGACTATCGCTCAGGACTCGAATAGAGTCCAGAAAATTGACTCCATCCGTAATTTCCAAGAGCTGTTGTATAGATGTTTAATTATGTCAGCGAATGAAGATTCAGATGAATAATGTATATTATTATAATGTGACTAATTTGATTATCATGGATTTTTTTTTCAGATAAGCCATGTTTTGATTTCAGAAAATGGTACCAAGTTATGAAGAAGTCTTTTGATGAGAAAAAACAAAAATGGGAGGAAGCCAGGGCAAAGTACGTCATCTCTGCTAGTTTTAGATTCACCTACTTCTTTCCAAGTCTGCTACTTTACATTTGGAAGATGAAGGGTCATCGGTATGGATTCATCAGCGTTGTCACGCTTCTGTTCTGGAAATATTAGCCGCTATTTTCTAATAACCTTTTTCTTTAATTGGAAAGTTCTCGTAAAATAGAGATTCCTCCAAAACACAGCAAAGGGAAGCAGATGGGCCTCTGCTTCGGTCTGTCTCCCTGGCGTTGAACGCTGTGCCGAGGAGGGTCCCTGTGGTGAAGGGGGGAGAGCCCGCCGCGCTGGGGGCCCTGCCTGTGGGCAGCCTCGCTCTGTGCCCGCGGGCAAGTTACTGAACCCCGTGGCCTCCGTGCACTGGGATTGAGTTTGCTCGTAAATGTACCTCTGTTTCTGACTCTCTATTCCTTATCAGCTTTTTTGGTAGAAAATCCACAGATATTTCTTGAGTGTCTACTAGCCAGACACTTGGTCAGCCCTGGGTAGGAACTACTTCCTACAACGGTGCAGGGTTATAGCACGGCCTTGGTTTTTCCTCACAGCAACCCGTGAAGGCGGGCAGACTTGGAGATGTTGAGTCTCTTGGTTTGTTCATTTATTCGTCCAGTCATTCTTCACCAGACACTTAAATGAGTCCTTACCACGCGCCGGTCCCGCAGCCTGGGGGGCCCGGGAAGGAGAACTCCAGCATCTGTCACATGTGACTCCTGCGGTCACGCGTGGGAAGTGGCAGAGCCTGGCCCCTGCCTGCGGCCACGCTGTCTCAGAGTAAGAACGTGGCCTGGGCGCGAAGGAGGCAGGTCTCTCCCTGCTGTGAATCAGGAGAATGGAGCCTGTCGCCCCTGCCTCCTGCCTGGGCTGCCCCCCACCCGGGAGGGCCCACACGCCCTGGGTCTCTGCTCTGGAGGGGACGCTGTGTGTATTTGGGGGAGCACTGCGGTACCTCCACTTTACTAGGCTGCCTGGGTGCCGAGGGTGAGCATAGGGGCTGGTGGGACTGTGTCTGCTGGAGCCCAGACCCCCCCCCCCCTCCTCACCAGGGTAGGCTTGGCCTCCAGGCGCGTCTGTGCATCCGAATCAGAACCACTGACTTCACCCTCCGCTCAGGGTCAGCTGGCTTCACTCCCTGGGATAGGCAGCGGGCACTTCCTGGCGCGGGACCCGCCTCCACTCTGCGTGTCATTGGGAGGTTGGGGTCTCTGGCCCTGGAGGCTCTTGGGAGGAGCACAGCTGCTGGGGCTTGTTCTCTGCACCGAGCTGGGCGCTTTCACTCTGCAGGGCGTCGCTCTACAGCCTGTGTCAGGGGGCGCCTGAGGCAGAGCTTTCACCCCGAAGTGCAGTTGTTGCAGGCCCTCCTCAGAGCCGCGCTCTGGCACGGGGTGCGGCCCTTTCTCCTCCTGCTCCAGCGGTGTTTCTGCCCCCACAGGTTCGTGTGGAAAAGCCAGAAGCCACTCTACCACTCGCCCATCGACAGATCAGTGGTGTATAAGCGAAGGGGTGAGCTGCCTTTTCTCTCCTTAATACCTGGGTCCTGGCTGGGAAAGTGAGTGTGCGACATTCTTCTTGGGACCCAGGGGGGGTGCGGCCCTTTCTCCTCCTGCTCCAGCGGTGTTTCTGCCCCCACAGGTTCGTGTGGAAAAGCCAGAAGCCACTCTACCACTCGCCCATCGACAGATCAGTGGTGTATAAGCGAAGGGGTGAGCTGCCTTTTCTCTCCTTAATACCTGGGTCCTGGCTGGGAAAGTGAGTGTGCGACATTCTTCTTGGGACCCAGGGCCACATCCCCCCCCCGCCCCCCCGCAGGAAATCCCCCAGGAAGCCACTTCCCCAAATAGCAGAGGCTCCCGCCAAATCTAAACACTTCCTATGGCTTCCAGAACTCTGTGTGGAGAATTGCCTCAGGTTGTCTTACTCATAAATGTGGTAAAACATAGAATAAAATTTACCATCTCAGCCTTTTTAAGAAGTTCCCCTACACCCCTCACCCACTTTCAGTTTCCCCTAATGTTATTGACGATGCATCTGTCATACTAAGAAACCAACATTGGTGCATTACTATCAAGTGAACTACAGATTTTATTGGAATTTAACATTAGTTTTATTTCTTTCCTTTTCCTCCATTTCCAGAGATGGTGGTGAATCTACAAAAACAGTTTAGCACACTGGTTGACTCAACACCAACTGCTCCCCAAAAAAGCCCTTCAAGTTTTCAGTTCAACTGGACTGAAGAAGTCACCGGAGGAACCTGTTTCCATGGACACAGCCTCCAGGGCATCCTGTACAAGAAAGGCCAGTCAGTGACGACCATGAACTCACTCTACTGGCTCAGTACACAGAAGTTCTGTAGAAGGTGGGTGGGACTCTCGGAAGTAAAGGATCGGAAACACGGTAAGATCTCTAATTTTCCCTGAAGGAGTATTTTTTTCTAATTAAAAAAGTCACATATAGCCCGGCCAGCATGGCTCAGCGGTCGAGCGTTGGCCTATGACCCAGGAGGTCATGGTTCGATTCCCGGTCAGGGCACATGCCTGAGTTGTGGGCTTGATCCCCAGTGTGGGGCGTGCAGGAGGCAGCCGATCAATGATTCTCTCTCATCATTGATGTTTCTATCTCTCTCTCCCTCTTCTTTCATCTCTTAAATCAATACATACAGATATTTTAAAAAAACAACTTTTTTAAATAAAA
>NW_005359352.1:931795-941085 GCF_000412655.1 Myotis brandtii | reverse complement strand
GTTAGAGACATCAATGAGTGAGAAACATCGATCAGCTGCCTCCTGCACACTCCCCACTGGGGATGTGCCTGCAGCCAAGGTACATGCCCTTGACCGGAATCGAACCTGGGACCCTTCAGTCCGTAGGCCGACGCTCTATCCACTGAGCCAAACCGGTTAGGGCAAAATATATATTTTTAAAGCAAAGCCATAGTACCATGACCAGACATAAAATAAACTAATAATAATTCCTTCATATTATCAAACATGCAGTCACTTTTAGATTTTCCCGATTGTCGTGTACTTTTTTAAATAACCCAGAATCCAAATGAGATCTATACGTTGCATGTGGCTGAGATATCCCTTAAGGGGTTTAGTTGGTAAATTCCTCCTTTATCTCCTCTGTCCCCTTGCGTTTTACTGGCTGAGTAATACAGTCATGAGTTCTGCACAACTTCCCGCACCATATAGATGGTGTCACGGTCCCGTGTCCCCGGATTGCCCGCCTCGGGACAGAGTTAGAGACTGCGATTTGAATGAGAGATTTGGTGGTAGGTAGAGGTTTTATTAGATGCAGGATCTGCTACTTTAGAATAAGTGGAGTTGCTGTGTAGACGCTTCCTGTGATACGCACAGGACTGGAGGCTACCTCATCAAGTCTGTGCCTTAGTTTGGGTGGGAGTGGGGGAGTATTTGCTTTCTTTTGTTTGTTTTAAAAATGGGTCCAGAATCTCTCCCTTCTGCTTTGTTTACCTTGATCCTGGTAAGAAGTGGGGGATCCTGGGAAGGAGTGGCAGAGCCCCGACCCGGAGCTGGAAGAGCTGGCTCCAGTACCGCCTGTGTCCCTGGCATGAGGCCAGGGGCAGGGCCACAGTTCTTCCCTTTGTAAAATTAAGGAGTTCTACCAAATTGTTCTAAGTTTCCTTTCAACTCAGATGACTATTTTAAGCCTAAACATACCTACTTGTTCAGTTATTTGGGAGCTGTTCAGGGGGTAGAGGCATGCTTTCCAGGTGGCCATGGAAAGATAACATCTTCCTTTGCTTCCTTCCAGCTACTGTAAACATGTGACAACCTATGAAGAATCCAATTTCTCACTGACTTACCAGTTTATAATCAATCTCTTCTCCTTCCTGCTAAGAATAAAGACCTACTCCCTCCACGAAGAAGTGAGCTTAATTGAAAAGAGACTTTTTAAAACAAAATACAGTACAGCAAAAACGAAATCTTCAAGATCCAGGAAAGTGAGAAAATGAGAAAAATAAAATAGAAACTTCCTAGGGAAAATATTTTAATAGTGACAATAATGTCAAATTGTAATGTAACATTCCAGAGAAGTGTGGAAAATATAATTTTTTTGGCCTATATATCCATACATAGATATGCATACCTATAGTACATCTATGTGTCGATTGTGCTTATGAAGTGTATATAAATGAGCTTTGAGTTTATTTTTTTAATTAAAAATATTTTTGAGAAAATTAAAAAGCAATGTTACATAAATGGTATCCAGATATTTCTATTCATTGTATTTGAGAGCTAAATTTGCTTTTTAAGCTAGATCACTTCCTTACTCTCTATGTCCCAAAGGAAATCCCAGATGGGTCAAAGGTCACAACATTCTTATCCTTTATAAGTGTTAGGAGAAAACAAGTCCGAAGGCTTTGGTGATCTTGGGACAGTGAAGGACTTTCTAAGCCTGAAAACCAGAGGCAGAAGGCAAGATTGATCATGTGACTACAGTCAAAGGCAAGTGGGAAACTGGGAAGAGAAATTGGTAGCGTTTGAAGGAATGATTTCCTGAATGGATCAATAATCCTTTTAAAGCACTAGCTGTGTGACAGGCTGAGCAGGAGATATGAAAAGATCGCCTTTTGAAAAGAGGTAACACAAAGCCCAAGACAGAGACCTTGACTGGAAGCCCAGCCTCACGCCTGCTCCAGAGACACGCTACCTGACGGCCATGTCCTTTCAGGGCTGCTCAGACGTACTCGCCACTAGACTTGCGATCTTTGCTGATTTGGGTGGAATCTCTTTTACGAACAAATCTCATTTATCTTTTTTATTTTTATTTATTTTTTATTTATTAAGATATTACATATGTGTCCTTATCCCCACGTTACCCCCTATCCCCCCGCTCATGCCCTCACCCCCCTGTTGTCCGTGTCCATTGGTTAGGCCTTCATTTATCTTTTTAAATTGAATTCCATGCCACTGCAGTGAAACATAATTGTCCCACTGCGGTGAGATTTCACATGGTCAGACCCAGTAACTATTGTAAGAGCGCGAAGCCAGAGGCTTCTGGGGCTGGAAACAGGCAGAGATCCTTGGGGGGAAAGAGAGTCTTTACATGTTTCAGGTCTCTCAGTGGTTCATCTCAGCTCAGAGCCATGCAAATGTAGCAGGTATGTGCAGGTATGTGCAGAAGTCGAGTTAAATGGCATGGTTTTAGTGGGCTTAGCATCAAATTTGGATCATCTGAACATCACGTGAAACAGTTATTACACACCTGTCTTGTACTGAATATTTTACGTTTTCTCATTTAATATAACTAGAGAAATCTATCTACAACTGTAGCAATTAAAGGTTTAGGCACAGTAGGTTAAAACAAAAGCTTCTAAATTTTTTAATTAAAAAAGTAAATCAGTGAATGTACAATGAGAGTCTATTCCCATGAGAATACAGAACATTGGCCCCAAAGCCTCATTAATCTACCGGGATATCTCATACATTTTGAACATAGTTTTCTTGTGTGTGGGTTTTTTTCCCCTCTTAATCCTTAAAAAAATAAAAAAGCGGGTTTCTTTAGGCAGTTTGAGAGTCTGTGTTAGACTTAAATGCACAGGGCGTGTCTTCCCCCTGCCAGCTCTGGCTCCTGGCCCAGCAGGTCAGGCAGCAGGATTACGGGGATGTAATGATGGCTAACAGGGCGCTGAGCCAGGGCGCCTTATCTCACCAGAGGGGGTGGCAGGCCTGTCATTGCCACACAGAAGGGGAGCCTTTTAACGCCCAAAGAAAGGAGGCGAGCCCAGGGCTGGGGGTGTCTACAGGTCTGTGTTATCTTTGGGTGTTTTTTTCTTCCATTGGCACAAAGCCACCTAAGAAGAAGGGAAAAAACCAGCATTAATCTGCCCTGCACATCTTTCCACAGAAGGACGCTGTGCTTAGAGGAGGAGGAGCACTCTTCCTGGGTCTCAGGAACCCTGAGCATTTGCCCAGTGTGGCCGCGGAGAGTGTGAGCTGCTCTGTGTTCCGCAGGCACAGAAAGGGCGTGTGTCCCGGGTCGCAGCCGACTTCCTCCGTTTAGATGCCTCTGCGTTCCTGAGAGCTGAGTAAATCCACGCAGCATGAAGTCCTCACAGAATGTTTTCCAAGAAGCTCAGCTTCCGTTGCCCGTGTTGTGCCCTGTGAAGTGTTTAGGGCAAAGCGATGCCAGTGCCAGGCTTGCCCACAATGCGCGGGCGTGAGGAGCCGGGAAGGGTTCCTTTATGGACTAGAGGTTCGGGACCTGGGCTTGCAGCCCGCGCAGCCCTCTTCCTCCGCAGCACTGTTTGCTTCTGGAACAACTCCTGCATGTTGGGTGGACAGTTGTATTGAACTGGGTGACTCCCAGATATTCCCAAAGGAATGTTTAAGTTAAAATATCACTTAAATGTAATTACCTTTTGTCACCATTGCCATCCACAGTAATTCAGATTAAGGTAAACATTACCTACAATGAAAAAGGTAGTCTCTGAATTTTAAAACTCTCAAGGTGAAAAGTAGAAAAAAAATGTTTTTGACCATGTCAGAGGTTCAGGAAACATTATAAACCATGTTTACTTCTGTGTACCTTTCCCCCCTTAGCAATTCACACCAGAATGAAAGTCTCCGGGGAAAGTCCTCTGCTTGGCCCCTGGACAGTCCCCCTCCTGGGGCCGGGGCGGGGCCGCCTCCCACTGCCCTGGGCTGTCAGTCCTGCCAAAGGCAGTGCCCCCACCCACCCCTGTCCCGCCTCACCATCTACCCACAGTGTCTCCAGGGCCTGCGTCAGAGTCGGGGCTGCCCCCCCCCCCTGCCCCGTAACACTGTGCCGGGCCCCTCCTCACCCAGGCTTGAGGATCAGAGTGGGTGTGGTGGCCTCAGACCACACAGCACCCCCACTCCCAGCCCCAGGCAAGAGGGAGGGGCTGCCGGGGGTGTCTCCCTGCAATCTTCATCTGCAATCTTCATTCCTCAGCACCCACCTCCCGTTTCCTGTGGACGACCTACGACCTACAATTGTGTCTGTTTTCCCAACTCCAGCAAGGCTTTGAGACTGGGGGCCGCCATCCAACCGAAGGTCAACGAATATCTTTGATGATAGCGATGACGATAAAAAGGGAGAAATTACAAAAGGCTTCCTACTCATCAGTTGCTGCTGGGCAGTGAAGGAACTAACTTAATGCATGAACTCAGTTGTCTGCCTTCCAAATGGTGGTGGTGGGTCAAACAGGAGCGCTTTCAGACTGAAGGGGGAAATGGGCATCACGTGTGGCCCTGCATGCCCACGGGCTCCCCAAATACCCGCACAGCGCTTACGTCAGCACTGTGCTGAGCAGTGGACGCCTCGCCTTTTCCCCTACGACATGGTCTCTGTCATTTCACAGACAAGGAGCAGCCGGTCTGTGCCAGGCAGCCCCGCTCCAGCATCTGGTGCCCACCCGTGTCCAGCCTCGGAGACCTCAGCCCCGGCCATGCCAGGCTGGAATGGAAGGACCCCAGTGCCACTCACTCCAAAGGAGGAAACATTAGCACCTATGGCTGGAGTATATCCCCACCCCCCAAACCCCCACCCCAAACCTCTCATCACAGCACCGTGGCCCAATCACCCACCGCCAGCCCCTCCCTATCTGTCACCCCAGCAGCTCATCCGTCATTCACCTCCCAAGCGGCTCCAGTCCTCCGTAGACAGACACTGCCCAGCTCCGCCCTCAGCATGTGGCTCCTGTGGGCGGCAAGAGTGCTCTCCTTTCTAAGACTGTCATTCCTCTACCAGTAGTTTCCCCAAATAGATCTGCTAACACTGTGAGCCCCAAGTCCTACAGCCAATGGCTTGGCGGGCAGGGGGCGGGGGTCCATTAGATTGTCCCCTCCTTGCCCTGCTCCCTCGATCTCAGGCAAGGGGGCTCCTGAACAAGCAGGGATGTCTCAACCGCAGGGCCTTGGCCTTGCTGTGCTCTCTGTGGGAGATGGCCTCCCCCTTCTCAGGAGCCCATATTCTCCCGTGACCCGGCCGGAACGCCGTCCCCTCCCCCCCCACCCCACCCCACCTCGGCCCCGGGCAGAGCCCGTCCTTCCCAAAGCACAAGGCACACACCGCCCCTGGGGCCTGGCAATACGTGTGTGACGTCCTTGGCCTCCGGGTCAACAACGTGATCGCTGGGCCACGATTCAGTTGTGTATGTGCACCCGAGGGCTGGGTGGGGGATTCGGAGGCTGAGAAACAGGAGACCTTAGGACCGAGATAGACGATATAGGCGGCATTTCCCGCACGGGTCTGTAGCAATGAGGCTGGTTCATTTGCACTCGCCACCCGAAGCTCAGGCTCACGGGAGAGCGTGCGGGACAGCCGTGCGTTCAGCGAGGTGCCTTACGTTCGCTTTGCTTCAGAAACTCAGACACGTGCTAAGCAGCATCTTTTGTGTGTTTTGCCTGGTCCCCCAGCTACATGTTACCAGATCTCCAGCCTGGCCAGCCTGGCTAAGTGGTTGAGCATCGCCCTATGAACTCTCTCCCTCTCCCTTCCTCTCTGAAATCAACAAAAAATATATTTTTTAAAAAAAGGTTTCCAGTCTCAGAGTTAGTGTCTCCGCTGCTGATCCCACCGAGTGGCCCCGGAGCAGAGTCCCTTGGGGCGTGGGGCTGCCTTGAGGAGCTTTTAGTGAAAGGACGGAAGGATGCTCACCCGCCTCCCGCTTCCAGAGGATCCCAGCGGTACCCGTGCCCACGAGAGCGAGCGTTCCAGACCAGGCACAACCAGTCCTGCCCTTCGCGGGAAGCCAGCCCCATGGGAAGGCCGATCCCCCTCCCTGTCTCTCCGCTGCAGAATCCTCCGGATTTGTCCCTGCCTCCTGTCGAACTGCCAGCTTTTCTCTGAACAGTGGTCACCAACAGGAGTAACTCGAAACATGCAAAAGCGAGTCCAAAAGCACTCGGATTTCAAGCAAAGGAAACCCAGCTGGCGAAGGATCGCTACAGTGAAATGTAGGTTCGGGGAGGGACTTAACCCTGGTCACTGGTTTCCCACCTACAAAGTGAGGGTAACATCTCAGCGATTTTAAATGGATATTATTTTATTTTTAAAATATATTTTTATTGATCTCAGGAAGGGAGAAGGAGAGAGAGAGAGAGAAACATCAATGATGAGAGAGAATCATGGATCGGCTGCCTCCTGCACACCCCTCACTGGGGATCGAGCCCACAACCCGGGCATGTACCCTGACTCAATCGAACCGTGACCTCCTGGTTCATAGGTCGACGCTCAACCACGGAGCCACGCCAGTCAGGCTCAAAGGGTTGTTTTGAGAATCTAGTGAGCTCAGGTATGCGACCACTTTGCACATTGAACACTGCGGAAGGAAGACTGATGTCATCACCATCCTGAATAGCAGTTATCGATCCTCTATAATGTGCTTATGCCTGTGCCAGGTTACGAGTGATTTTTTTGAAGGAGATGCAGTTTCTGTCCCTCATTGTAAGAAGAAACAGGGCAGTGAGACATTTAATATTGATTGAGCCCCAGTAGGTCTGGCATTGTTTGAGACCCTTCAGGAAACAACAGAACTAACAACACGGTGGGTGATAGGAGTCGTGACCCCACAGTCCCCAGTTGAGGAAACGAGGCTCAGACGTTAAGTAGCTTCTTGAGTCAGAGCTTCGAGGAGGGTGGGGTGCCACACTCTCCCCTCCACACCCACGTCTCCCGAGTGGAGGCTTTCGGCTCACAACAGGCGCTGACAGACAGCGAGAGACTCGCCGGCTCCAGTGAGCCGGGTGGGACGGACTCTCGGATGCCAGGCGTGCAGGCTCGCCATTGTGCCGCAGCCGGAGGAACTGGCCAGGGCTCCTGTCTCCTCTGAGGACGGAGGTCCCCTGTGGAGTGTCGTGGTGCCCCGCACTGTGTGCCCGCCACTGCATCCTCTCAGTCAATGCCATGAAATGTGGCACTGGTTTCCTCGTCGTACAGATGACACTCTGAGGACTGGCAGAGAGGCAGACGGCCTAACGTAAAAGCAGGCGGATCTGAGGCTCGAATCCAGGTCTGATGGACCTAAAGTCACCCCTGAACTGAGTTAGCTGACAGGTAGAACCCCTTGGGAAGAGTGGCTGAATAAGGCAGGCTGGGTGCTGGAGGGCCACTCCCAGGGGATGACAAGGGTCCCGGGAGGAGAAGGCATGGAGGTGGGCCTTGTGAGAAGACGCGGGAGTGGGGTGGGGAGGGGAGAGAAGGATGGTGTGGCCGCCGGGGCCTGAGATCGCAGGGTGTGCTCGGGGGAACATGGGGACGGGGCCCAGGGCACTGGGGGCTTTTGACTGGGACATACATTTAGAAATATATGTTGGGGTCAAGTGGAGAAGGAAATAGATCACTTAAGAATATAATTTACTTAAACAAAAAACAGTGACTAAGAAAGAACAGGCCCCATGCTCTGCGACGTGTCCAGGCGGAGGGGCAGAAACTGCGAACGGCAGGAGGGGGCAGTCAGAGGTGTCCGTGGTCCCCAGGGGCCCGGAGCACCGGGACAGGAAGCTGCCGGGAGCAGATGGGCGGTGGCTGGAGCTGAACAAAGGCCCCGCGGCCTCCGTGTTGCTAAATCCTCATCTTACTTGACCCCTGGCTGCGTGTGACCCGCCGACCACACCGCCCTCCGGTCTCATTTCTTCTCTCGGCTCCCATTTCCTCCTGCTGCGGCGATTCCCCCTCCACCTCCTCCTCCTCTCCAGCCTGCGTTGGGGGTGTTGGTCCTGCTTTCTTCCCCCTTGGCTGTGGAGACTCATCCCGTCGCAGGCTTCCAGCACCTTCTCTGCACGGATGCCTCCCGGTGTCCACGCAGCCCAGACCTCTTCCCTGGATTCCAGATCAGTCAACTGTCTGCTGGTACAGCCCCTGGGATTTCTAATAAAAAAAAACCTTGAGCTTATACACAATATGGAACCCCGACCTCCCAGACCCACGCCTACAGCCGTCCCCATCTCCTGACAGCCAAGCACCCCCTGCTTCCAGCGGAACCCCTTGTCGCGTCCTGGACTCTTGTTTTCCTCACACCCCACACCCAGTTTTCCGGATGCCTTGTGGGTGCCGCCTTCAGTGTAGACCCAGAATCTGACCTCTCTCACCGTGGCTGGTGGTTTCCCTGTTCCCACCTCTGTCCCCCCACCACCCAGCAACCAGGTTATTTAAAGACATGAGCGAGCTCTAGCGGGTTTGCTCAGTGGATAGAGCGTCGGCCTGCGGACGGAAGGGTCCTGTGTTCGATTCCAGTCAGGAGCACGTGCCCAGGTTGTGGCTCGATCCCCAATATGGGGTGTGCAGGAGGCAGCCGATCAATGATTCTCTCTCATCGTTGATGTTTCTATATCCCTCTCCCTACCTCTCTGATCAATAAAAATATATTTTTTTAAAAAAGACATGAGACCACAGCACTGCCTGAATCCAAACCCTCCAATGCACCCCCACCTCTCAGCAAAAACCCAAGTCCGTACAGAGGCCTACGCGCCCCTTTCCTGCTGCTCTGCCCCCTGCAGCCACGCTGGTCCCTGCTCTTCGTGCTCCACCTTCTGCAAAGCTGTGCCCCCCTGCCTGCCCCCCCCATCTCCTTGAAGGCCTCCCTCCCTCAATCTCACCCGACTCCACCCTGCTCCTCAGCTCCCTGCTCCGCTGTCTGACCTCCCACTTTCTAACACACCATTAACTTTCCATCATTATTATTGTTTTAAGGTCTGTTCCCGCGGGGAGGATGCTGGGAGAAGCATGGATGTTGTCCATTCACTGGCTGACCCCCAGCATCTAGATCAGCGCCCGGCATACGGGCCTCACAGTAAACGTCTGTTGGATGAATGGGCAGGGCTCACCCGCAGGAAGGACAGCTGGGCCTGGGCAGGTGGGAATGAATGGAGGCAGGGGGTGAGGGTGACCCGCAACAGGATTGCCGGAGGGCGAGGGCAGGACGGACGGACGGACAGACGGAAGGAGCTGAGGAAGGAGCACTGGAGGGAGGGGCTCGCAGGGAGGGGAGCGGAGGCCCAGGCCCCCAGGGCGCAGAGGGAGGCGGGCAGAGTTGGCAGTGGGA
>NW_005359352.1:919157-930379 GCF_000412655.1 Myotis brandtii | reverse complement strand
GAGACTCCACCGGGAGACGCGGGGAAGCGGCGCCGCGGGTCCTGCGCTGTATCCCTGCGAGTGCGAACACGGAGGTGGAGACGTGGGCGGGGGTTAAGGGCTCCCATTCAGCGCGCCGAACCCTCGGAATCGGCGGGGGTGCGGGGAGGTGCGCTGGCGAGCACAGAGCACCGGACGAAGGCGCCTTTCGGAGTTTGTGATCAAACAAGTATTTTGACAGCGTGAGGTGGTGGCATAAGAGCTTACGTTTAGGGGACACGGGGTGAGGGATAGCTCTGTGTTTTCTTGGCAGCTTTTCTGTAAATATAAAGTTGTTCCAAATTTTTTTTTTTAATTTTAATTTTTTTTTAGCGTGCTGTGTTTCTGGGTGAGTAGGTGAGCTAATTAAGTGCGGAATAGATCTTGAGTAGGTTCGTCTTTTGTAGGACTTGCATGTGGATATTCTGGGTTTTTCTGAATTATCTCTTAAGGGACGTATGGAGAGGACTCCCCCGGGGCAGTGATGAGCCCCAAGGACTAGCCATGGCGCGTCCTGTGAGAAAGGGGACCAAGGCGGCCGGGTTCATGGTTCTTTCTTAACGTCTACGTTTGGATAAGGCAGATTTCCAAAGCCAGAATTTTGGCCTTGGGCACATTTTGGAAATGTGCGGCCCGGTCAGGGTGATCACACACACACACAAGACCATTCGCAAACACCATTTCGTTTTCTGTGGCTTCTGCACATGTGGGCTGGGCGTGGGAGAAGGGAAGCTGAGAAACGAGCTCTATGGGAATGGAGCGCGCCAGGTGCCGGCAGGATCTGTTGGAAGTGGCTATTAACACTGTTAATAACAGCTTAGCGCAGTGGTTCTCCACCTTGGCTGCACATTAGAGTCAACCTGGGAATCTTTTTAAAATCCTGATTTCTGGGCCTCATCCTCCGGAAATTCTGTTTCTTTGTGATGGGGTGGGGCCACAACATGAGTAACAAAAAAAAACACAGAGAATTTCTGGAGGATGAGGCCCAGAAATCAGGATTTTAAAAAAAGATTCCCAGGTGATTCTAATGTGCAGCCAAGGTTGAGAACCACTGGCTTAGCAGGAGCACCAGCAAGTCATCGCCAGGCACCACTGGCTCCCTGGCTGGTGGGCTCTGTGCCGACGGCCCAGCGGATGCCCCCTCCATATGCGTCTTTCTTTCCCTCTCTCTCCAAAACAGCCCCTGGTGTTCGTTTTGTGTTAAAATGGTACACCACCGCCAGACTTCTTTTTCTACCAAACACCAGCGCCCATGACTTTATGCCCAGACATGAGTAAAAACATTGGCTTTGAAATAAGACCTAATTTCGACTGAGGATAAATTAAGTTGTTGGATTCCCCCCCCCCACCCCCCTTTTCAAAGGTGTTTCCCTGTTTTAAAAATCTGTATCTGTTTTTAAAGGGCCTGGGTGGTTGCCAAGCCCTAACCTTTGTTGATGACTTGAAAAGATAATCAGTCTTTTCTGCATTCACTTTTAGAGTAGGTGGGTCACCTTTAGGCAATTTACATATTTCATTTGTGTGTTGCAATGAGACCTTAGGTTTGCTTGTTAGAAGAGTGATCGTTCAGAGCAGTTCTGAACACTTTTAATTTTTTTTTTCCTTAAATAAACAAAACAACACACTTCATTTGGCTGGAGTGAGTGTTCCACTTTTTCTCTTTATTGACTTATTAAATAGTGCCAACTGCACAGTTGTTGAGACTGTTTGCATTTCAAGTTTTTAAGTCAGTCATGTTTGCTTTAGTCTCTTAAATCAAATCTTCTATAAGAGTTTACTAAGACCTATGTTGATTTTCCTCTGGATTTCCCCCCCCCCACCAAACTACAGTGTTAAAATGAAACAGGTCTCGCCCGGTGTGGAAACCCGGTAAAGATTTTAAAAACCAGATTTCCCCTCCTGTTTTCTTAAAAACCTTTCTGTTCAGTGGCTTCATTTATTGTTGTAGATTCTTAAGCGTTTATCTCTAAGATAAACAGTTAACTCCCAAGCCAGAAAATTATGCCTGCTTATTGATTTACGGTCCCCTTTGGCCACATTCCATGCTCAATCTGCGGGTAATCAGTAGAACATTTTCTCTCATATCCCCCGGAGGATTAAACGGAGTAGTATCCCTTTTTCTTCCCGCCCCTTCCTCCTCTCCTTGGCGGTAGGAGAGTTTTTAAGGCATGGCATCAGCAGGAGAAGGAGGGAGTAACATGTAGCAGCATGATGCCTGAACCGTACATATCCTCTTTAAGAGGGTACGGCCTGATTGCGTTTCTGAACAGAATCAATGCTCTGTTTTGCCTCGCTTGGTGTCCTTGGTTTTGCTTCTATGAAGTGTTTAAATAGCCTGGATTTCCTTGGAGGATCTCTTTTCCCTGCCACAGAGTATATACGTCCTGGGTCCCACGTGTGGGTTAGGTGCAGCTTCCCTGACTGCCCAAATACCTTCTATCTTCCTGGGTGACCCATTGGCCTGCAACTAAGTGGGCTGTCTTCTGGTCTTGTCATATATAATTATTGATTTCAGAGAGGAAGGGAGAGGGAGAGAGAGAGAGAAACATCAGTGAGAGAGAGTCATTGATCTGCTGCTTCCTGCACGCCCCACACTGGGGATCGAGCCTGCAACCCCGGCATGTGCCCTGACCAGGATCCAACCGGGACTCCCTGGTTCAAAGGTCAACTCTCAACCACTGAGCCACGCCGGCCTGGCCGGGCTTCTGGTCTTGTCTTAATTTACTTGATCGGGTTATTGACGAAACAATGGACTCTTCTATTGGGACATCAATGGATTGGTTGTTTGGTTCTTTAAAAATTAGCTTATGACGCCTTGCAGTAGAAATATGTATATATGTTTGTTTTCTTAATTTCTCTGAAGCAAACGGCCAGTGTTGGTTCTTCAGAATGAAGCACTGTACCCGCAGCGGCGCTCCTACACCAGCGAGGACGAGGCCTGGAAGTCCTTCCTGGAGAACCCGCTCACTGCAGCCACCAAGGCGATGATGAGCATCAACGGCGACGAGGACAGCGCGGCCGCCCTGGGCTTGCTCTATGACTACTACAAGGTGGGTGCGCCCCCCTTCACCCCTAAGGACAGTGCTCTGGGCTTGCTCTATGACTACTACAAGGTGGGTGCGCCCCCCTTCACCCCTAAGGACAGTGCTCTGGGCTTGCTCTATGACTACTACAAGGTCGGTGCGCCCCCCTTCACCCCCTAACGACAGCGCCGTGCGCCTGCCTCAGCGGCACCTAAAACAGTCATTTGCTGGGAGGATGTCGTGCAAGTTGCTTCTTAGTGACTATAAATAGTTTAATGAGGGCTTTGAATTACTACGGTTCAAAGCTGAGCATCTCCGATCCGATCCTAGAATCAAAGGGCTGTTTCCAGACGGGAGGGGTGGCCGGCTGTCCCGAGCTCTCTGAAGCCGAAGCCGCGTGAAGGAAGATGGTGGGTGTCTCACTGAGGTGGAGCATTGACCGGAATCGGTTCTCGGTGCTGTCAGAGCGGCAGCGTTCATTCCGACGTAATCGAAGTGATTTTCTTTTCCCGAAATGAGGTTATAGAATAAGCCTTCGATTGGGCTTGGTTTGGTTGTAGGACTCATGAAAACCAACAAACGACATTTTCTAGTCTTGGACTTCCTAGTCCTCAGATCAGGATGTATTTTGTTTCCTGTTCCTAGAGATTCGGATGAGTCTTAATTAAACAGAGTCTGTCCTCTGCCTGGAGTTTCATACGGTTTTATTTTATTTATTTTTTATTATTTAAATATAAATAAATAAATTATATATATATATTTTATTTCAGAGAGGAAGGGAGAGGGAGAGGGAGAGGGAGAGGGAGAGGGAGGTAGAAACATCAGTGATGAGAGAGAATCATTGATTGGCTGCCTCCTGCACACCCCCCACTGGGGATTGAGCCGGCCACCTGGGCCTGTGCCCTGTTTGAACCACGACCTCCTGGTTCATAGGTTGATGCTCAACCCCGGCCGGGCGACACCACCGCTTTGTATCATCCTCCTGTCCTAGCAGTTCTGGCTGCCACTCACTGATGCCCTGGACTCTGCCAGACGTGTTCACACTGTGCATGTTACTCTGAGGCCTCCAGAGTCCCGGCAGCGTATGTGCATTACCCCCAGTTTGCAGATGAGAAAACGGAAGCTCTCAGGTCACACCCTAGCAGTGGTTCTCCACCTTGGCTGCACATTAGAATCACCGGGGAATCTTTTTAAAATCCTGATTTCTGGGCCTCATCCTCCGGAAATCTGTTTCTTTGTTACTCATGTTGTGGCCTCACCCCATAACAAAGAAACAGAATTTCCGGAGGATGAGGCCCGGAAATCAGGATTTTACAAAGATTCCCAGGTGACACTAATGTGCAGCCAAGGTGGAGAACCACTGCGTGTTTGCTGCAGCCAGGATTCCAGGCCTGGGCTGGTTCGTGCCAAAGTGATCCTCTTCGGTATGCCGTGCCGTCTCCCGGGGGATGCGCTGTGCTTGCTGATTCACATGGCAATTCTTCTTTCTGACCAATAGCAGATACTCTGGGGCGGCTACCTAGGACACTTTATTTTTGCCATCGTTTCGTTTTGAAAACTTCCAAACCCATAGAAAGCTTAAAATAACAGGGTCATTCGCTCCTTAATGCTTCACCTGGTTGACCAGTTGCCTGCCTTCTGTTACATTCTGGCTGTTTCCTTTCCCGAATGCGGATGGGAAGCAAAGGAGATAGTGTGATCATCAAAGTTAGGGTGGGACCTACACAAAGGATTTAATTACTTTCTGGTATGAGGTCATGTGGTCAACTTGTGTTTCAGGGAGTGGGGTCAGCATTTTTTTCTCTGACCATGAATGGAAACTTATGTAGTAACTAATGATGCTGGGAGAAACCCTTGTCTGGACAGTGTAGCCACGAAGGGTCCCCTTGAAGTGGAACTTATTATGTAATCTGTTCTTTTGATGGCTTGCTTTATTGACTCAATCAGTGTAAAAGCCGTAAGTTCCTAAGTGCTAATTATGAAGTTTGAAGTTACATATTTATAACTGAAACTTCTGCGAGTGCCAGGAAGACTGATGCCATACTAGTGGCGGTGGCCGTGTGTGTGTGTGTGTGCGCGTGTGTATGTGTGTGTGTTTTGAATAAAGGGTCCTAAACGTATTTTACGTCTGGGGAGAAGATAAGCTTTCGTGTCTGCGCATTAAGGGAGACCATCCTTGTAGTGCTCTATGTCAAGCTGCTTTTGACAGGCGTCGGGTTCTTTGTTTTTAAATGAACTGACTTAACCTGTTTCATTTTTTTAAGTGTAACCATCAGTCATTTTTACTTAACAACTTTGGTAAAGCTTTAAAAGCACATTATTAATACAGGAAACAATACTTTTTTTTCCTTCAAAGCTAAAATAAGTTTCAAAAATCTTAGCCATGTTGGAGTGCACGTTGAGAGTAAGTCTCAGTTGGGTTGATGTCTGCAGTACTCCCAGTAAGGTTTGCCTACTTTCACCGCCTATGCAAAGAAGAGCAGAATCGAAAAAAGAATAGCCCTGGCCGGTTTGGCTCAGTGGATTGAGCGTCAGTCTGTGGACCAAAGGGTCCTGGGTTCGATTCTGGTCGAGGACACGTACCTCGGTTGCAGGCTCCTCCCCGGCCCAGGCCCTGGTCAGGGCGCGTGCAGGAGGCAACCAATCGATGTGTGTCTCTCACATCGACGTTTCTCTCTGTCTTTCCCTCTCTCTTCCACTCTCCCTAAAAATCAATAGAAAAAAATCCTCTGGTGAGGATTAATAACAACAATAACAAAAAGAATAGAGCAAACTGGGTTCGGTTTGTCCTTTGGGTAATGGACCATGATCGTCCCAAAGTATCTAAGGAAACCGATCACTCGAAGCCAGCCTTTGGCTCTTGGGAGGCACTGCTAACGTGACCGATCCCTTTGATTTGACATTCGATCTGAAAGGAAGAGCAGCAGCGAGGAGCAGCGGGAACGTTGAAAGCCCCGTGTGTTTTCAGTAGCTTCCCGTCTATTACATTATGTCGGTCAGTGGATAAAACCAGGCCAGCGGTATTCCTTCTAAGAGGTGAAGCCCACACTCGGGCAGTAGACGTGTGACCCCTGAGTTTGTTGGGCAGCTAAGCACGAGTTGGCTTTTCCATATCCACCCGGTGAGCGACGGGAAGCTCTGGGGGGCAGACACTGCCCGTTCCTCCTTCCCCCGGAGCCTGGGGGTGGGGAGGCTGAAGGGGGCTGTGCCTACACTTCACGGAGTAAGGACTGAACTGTTGTCACGTGTGTCACTATCTCAGGTTCCAAGAGAGAGACGGTCATCCACAGCCAAGGCCGACGGTGAGCACCCGGAGGCAGATCACAGCAAAAGGTAATGTCTGCTGGAGAGCACGAAGCGGTTCTCTTGAGAAATGCCGGCGTCTGTGGAAACGAGACGAGCGTTTGTTAGATGAACAGGTGCAAGTGGAAGAGACAGGCGCGCTGGGCCCTGAGTGTCTGCATTCAGGTGTCCACTGGCTCGCCTCTCACCAGGTGTGGCTCCGCCGCTCTGGAAGGTACCAGCGCCTGTGGAGGTGGTGCCTTTCTCTCCTCCTAAGGAGTGTTTTTCGTACCAACATGAGTGTTTGCTTGTTTGTCTTGGATGTTCTCTCAGAAGGATGTGGCTTACAGCAATACTCGGGGGCGGGGGGGGGGGGGGGTCCATTAAAAACATGGAGCACCAACGATCTTGAACAACTTAATAGTAAATTCTTAAAATAGTAAATTAAGCAAAACTTAATAGTAAATTCGACTGTATTTTAAACTCCTATTGAAGTTATTTTTAAAAATGTTTTAGGTTAAAACTTTCAGGAAATTAAATTAAGGCTTGATGTTGTAGCCATAAAAAATTTTTAAATGTACCTTTAAAATTGCCCTGTGTTTGCCCCAGCCGGTGTGGCTCGGTGGGTAGAGGGTTGGCCTGCATACTGAAGGGTCCCTGGTTCAATTCTGGTCAAAGGCACGTACCTCGGTTGCAGGCTCCATCCCCAGCCCTGGTTGGGGTATGTGTGGGAGGCAACCAATTGATGTTTCTCTCTGTCTCTCTCGCTCCCTTCCACTCTCTCTAAAAATCAGTAGAAAAATATCCTCGGGTGAAGGTTAAAATTTTTAAAACATTAAAAATTGCCCTGTGTCCTATTAGTAATAAAGGAATAGAACATTTTTAGAGAAAGAATGCCCACTCGGAGCCCCACTGTGCCTACGGAGTCTGTTTACCCTTTGGTCTGCTTGCATATTTAAGTGGTCGTGATGGTAGTTACAGATGGCGTTTGGTAGTGAGCATTCTTCTACTTAGTATTTTCCGTGTTGCTGTTTTAATCTTCATAATTACCCCTTGGCAAAGGGCTTATGGCTTTTATTTTTACTTTTTATTATGGGAATTTTCAAACAGCAAAAGTAGAGAAATACTATAAACCCACACGTACCATTATGTTGGAACAGTTACCAACATAATTCCTCTTGTTTAATCTACTCTTGTCTTCTTCAACTTTTTTTTAAAAAACATTTTTTTATTTCAGAGAGAGGAAGAGAAACATCAGTGGGTGTATGCGAGGCAACCAATCGATGTTTCTCTCTTACATCGATGTGTTTTTTCTCTCTCCCTCCCTTCCTCTCTGTCTCTAAAATCAATAAAAACATACCTACCTGGCCAGTGTGGCTCAGTGATTGAGCGTTGACCCAAGAACCAGGAGGTCAGGTTTTGATTCCCAGTCAGGGCACTTGCCTGGGTTGCAGGCTAGATCCCCAGTAGGAGGGTGCAGGAGGCAGCCAATCAATGACTCTCTCATCATTGATATTTCTATCTCTATAGCCCTCTCCATTCCTCTCTGAAATAAAAATATATATATTTAAAAACAAACAACAACAACAACACAAACATATCCTCAGGTGACGATTTTGAATGAATGAATGAATAAGTAAATAAATAGAAATTGTCCAAGTACTGTATTCGCGGTGAGACAGGTTTTCTCCTCACAGAAACAGCATGCCGAATGTGCCTGAGCAGCCCCTCATCTCTGCCGGAGAGAACAGAGTGCAGGTTCTGAAAAACGTGCCGTTTAACATTGTCCTTCCCCACGGCAACCCACTGGGCATCGATAAGAGAGGCCATCTAACCGCTCCGGACACAACCGTCACCGTCTCCATAGCAACGATGCCTACCCACTCCATCAAGACAGAAACGCAGCCGCACGGCTTTGCTGTGGGGATCCCTCCAGCAGTGTACCATCCCGAGCCCACTGAGCGGGTGGTGGTTTTCGACCGGAACCTCAACACCGACCAGTTCAGCTCGGCGGCTCAGCCCCCAAATGCTCAGAGGCGAACGCCAGACTCCACTTTCTCAGAGACCTTCAAGGAGGGCGTGCAGGAGGTACCGCATCTTCCTGAGACGGCCCTGTGTTTGTATAAGTATCGGGTTCCACCTCTTCCTTGTTATGTAAGCCTGAAACTCAGCCTGAAGTGCATGGATTAGGAACAAAAGTGGTGTGTGTTTTTTTTTAAAGAGAAAAGGCCCCTGGCTGTAATTTGTAAACTAAACCTATAAACCCAGGCATTATCATCGGGGGCACACGGCTAATCTTACCAGCAGCTGAGTTAACAGTTATGATTTCAGCTACGTGATTTGCTGGAGAAGGAGAAAGAGAAACCCCACAGGCGGTTTGTCATCAACAACAGAGAGATCCCTAGTGTGTTTTCGGCTTTTGTCCTAGACCAAAACCAGCTCCCTGCAACTGGTCTTCGTGTAAAATGGGTTATCGTGTATTTATTTGTTTGGTGGTTGCTGGGTTGGTAGTCTTGTCAGGGAGGCAGGTGGATCCGGATGGCAAGTGTGTTGTGTGAAATTTACAAATGAACTGCAAATACTTCTGAGGGCTGAGGGTGATGAACGTCGCGCTCAGGTAAAAGTTAGGCACCGAGGGTGTTTGAAACTGTATTTAACGGTGGGGCAGGGAGTGGCGGGTGGGGTGTCTCTGCTCATGGAGAGGCGAGTGGAGGAGTAACGCTCCTGAGAAAGTCCACCCAGCCTGTGTGAACTTGACACCCTGTCTGAACTTGGTGCCACGCTGGCGCTGACTCCTAAGGGTCCTGAGACATTGGTTGCAGGTTCTTGAATTTGAACAGAACGAGGATGTGTGGGGAAGACGGGAGGGGAATCAGTGGAACACTTTGTGGGTTACTTACATAGATGGTTTTAACTTAATTGGGGGGCATATAAAGTGGATATTTTTCTCTTTAATTTTCTCTTTTAAATTTTCATAGAGGTAAAACTTTGATTTTCAAGCGAATGTTGAACGAGTAGTGGGTTGCTGTAAGCCACGGGCTCTTACGCTGTCCCAGACGCTGGCCTCCGGGCAGCCTGGCACCGGGGTAATAGCTGTGGCTCATCACCTTGATGTTTCAGGTTTTCTTCCCCTCGGACCTCAGTCTGCGGATGCCTGGCATGAACTCAGAGGACTATGTTTTTGACAGTGTTTCTGGGTAATAGTTGTCTTTTCATTTGGTTTTTAACTTTCAGCTTTTGTGACATTTCCTTTTTGATGATCTGATCTTGGAAAATCAGAGGTGGCTTTCGCGGGCTTTCTCCTGGGCTCGCTGCAGTTCCCGGGGCAGGAATGCCTTTCTCTGCTGAGGACGGTGCTTCGCGCTTTCGTGGGAGCCGCGGGCTGCGGCCATGCCCCTCCTTCTCGGTGTCGTGCTTCTCCCTGGGTGTCCTCTGTGACGGTGGTCATGGTCGGTGGAGCTGAGAGGAGAGGGAGGGCTTCAGGTAGAGCTGAGGTCCCAGATCTGCTTCCAGAGGCATCATTCGTGAGGATTTAGGAATGACACCAGGGGGCTAACGGCTTCCACTTTTTAATGAGCCTCACTCGGGATAACGTAAATAAGCCAGCTTTTCCCTGACCTGATGACCTCTTTTAATCTCACCACCGGGCATCTCACACTCGGAATATGGGTATTTCCCAAGTTAGTTATGAACATATATCAACACCTTCGGATTTTTCTGAAAGAGTTTAAGATTTCATTTTATAATTTTGCTTCATGTATTTATTTTGTGTGTGTATATTTTGACGTTAAAAATTTTGTATTTAAAAGTTGAGGACTTAAAAAAAAATAATAGTCTAGGATTTGATGGGAATTGAGACTTCCCGTAAAGGCCTGCCTCAGGGGGCAGGAGTCAGACTCACATGCCTCCAGGGTCCAGGCCAGGGGTGGGCCGATCTGCGGGATCAGGTAGTGAGCGCTCCAGGCTCTCCGTGCGGCCGTGTCGCAAGGCCCGGCTCTGCTGCCGCAGCACAAAAGCAGCTGCCGATGACTCGAACCCGAGGGCGTGGCTGTCTTCCATCCATTTTACCTCTTACTTACACAAGCAGATTTACTTTATTCATAAAAATGGGTGTAATTTGCCAACCCCAGACCTAGACAGGTGATGAGACAACTGCAGGGGGCCCTAGGGATGGCGCTCGAAGGTAACAGGAAATGCAGGCACCGTGGAGTGCCCGTCTGAGGGCCCTTAATGACAGCAAGAACAGCCAGAAAGTGCTGTGCAGAGCAAAGCTAATGCGGTCGGGGCGCTGCCGGCCACCTGCTGGCACCTCTGCTGGCAGCCTGTCCCGTGAGGCTTCCTTCCAGAGTCCTTTTCTCATATGAGCGTCTGGAATATTCTCCGCCTCCCAGCTTCTCCCTGTGAGCATCACTCCGTGGCATTTCCACAGGCCTCTGTAGTCCCCCGGGGGTGAAACGAGGCTTTCTGTGTTGCTCAGATTAGATTTCCAGGGGAAAAGCCACTGCTCTGGGTCAGAGGACGTGGTCAGTGGGCCGTGTCCCGGGGGCCTGCTGTTTCCCACATCCACCCGCAGCGCTTCGAGACTGAGCTAAAGTGTGGGGGGCGCTTCCGAGGGAGCGGTCCGACCTGCGACTTGCTCTTCTTCAGGAACAACTTCGAGTACACGCTGGAAGCCTCCAAATCGCTTCGCCAGAAGCCGGGAGACAGCACCATGACCTACCTGAACAAGGGCCAGTTCTACCCCGTGACCCTGAAGGAAGTGAGCAGCAACGAGGGGATCCACCACCCCATCAGCAAAGTGCGGGTGAGTCCCCGGGCAAGCTCTCCATTGCCAGGTCTGGGGCGGGTCCAGATCTCAAACGGCAGCTGGAGCCTCACCTGTGAGACCCGACGCTGAAG
>NW_005359352.1:911035-919142 GCF_000412655.1 Myotis brandtii | reverse complement strand
CCTTTCATTGAAATGAGTTCTCTCTCCTAGAGTGTGATCATGGTGGTGTTTGCCGAGGACAAGAGCAGGGAGGACCAGCTGCGGCACTGGAAGTACTGGCACTCCCGGCAGCACACGGCCAAACAAAGGTGCATTGACATCGGTACGTAGCTCGGAGCCGCGCTTGTTCCCCAGGCGCAGCGGCCAGCGCTCCCATCCAGTTGTTGTTGGCAGCGATCAGCTTCCTGCCGAAAGCATTTGAATGTGTGTGCCAGCGACTGACCTGCTCCAGAACTGTCCTCGGCCTCCTGGAATCTGCTCTTCACGTTGCTTCCTTCTTGGGGACCTGAGCCCCTGCAGCTTTCCGTGTGGCGCCGGGCCAGGCGCTGCAGAGCCGCTCACACGGGGTGTCCGCTTTTCGATCTGCAGGTTCCGGAAGGGCACTGCCTGACGGGATTCTGACCATCGGGAGTGATAGTAAGGGAGAGGGAAAAGCAGTCACCACGCGAAAGACAGTGCTGCTGGCTGCAGCTCCCTGGCGGGCCCCCCGCCTGCACGCTGGGCTGCACGCTGGGCTCCTGTCTGTGCACAGACCCAGAGGCCTCGCCGGGCAGAGCAGCGGCGCCACGTCCATCGTGCAGTCGCTTTGCGAAAACCCCATTCCTGCCGCGTGTCACATTTTCATGTAGCACTGTTGTCGTAAGGTGGTCCCTCACCTTAGCGTCACTCCTGTTCTCCGCCTCTTGTGATGATCATGGTCTCTCTCAAAGGAATTAGAAGAACTGCGTCCTCCCCTTGGCTCTCTGGAGTCGTGTTGTGACCTCGGGACAACTGTTTACCCATTTGCAGGCCTGTCTGGCCTCCTTTTACATAATGAGATGCAATTAGAGATATCTAAGCTCGCCTCTGTTACAGAGATTATTTTTCTTCGTGTTTTAAACTTCTTTCAGCTAAACAAAGTGTTAATTTAGGGTGCCCAGGGGTGACCATGTGAAACGCTGGCTCTCACTGTGACCTGTGATAATGTCCCGTTGGACTGAGAAGTCACAGATGCCTTTTCTGTTTGTCCCTCGTAGCCGACTACAAAGAAAGCTTCAACACCATCAGCAACATTGAGGAGATCGCGTATAATGCCATTTCTTTCACCTGGGACATCAACGACGAGGCGAAGGTAGGCCATGCAGCCGGGACCCCTGTGCCGCCGCCCCTGAGGGTGGGGGTGGGAGGGGCTTAATGATCTGACAACTGACGTTTTCACAGTTCTGCATGTTTTCATTTCTTTTTTAAAAATATATTGGTTTTTAGAGAAAGAGAGAAACATCGATGTGTTGTTCCACTTATTTATGCATTCATGGGTTGATTCTTGTAAGTGCCCCGACCAGGGATCGAACCTGCAGCCTTGGCCTATCGGGATGACGCTCCAACCAGCTGAGCCACCCGGCCAGGGCCCGCACGTGTTCATGTCTTCGCTAAGGAGTAGGGAGACTAGCTCGGCCAAGAGGATAGTTAGAGCCGTGAGTGGTGAAGCGCATGGAAACGGGACGGGCCTCGGGGAGAAGAGCAGCTGTTACTGCGCCAGCCCTGTGCTTTCTTCCCCGGGACCGGCGCCCGCTGGGTGTTTCATTTTCGCTCTCTCACGATTTCACGTTTTCTGAAAGTACAGCTCTTTCCCAGATGCTATGAAACTACCCTTCTCCCTTTTCTATCCTCTCCTTCCTCCAAACCACACAGTTTGTCAACCCACTTCACAGGAGTGCGGTGTGTGAGCTACCAGAGCGGGGCCAGCGCAGAGATGGGGGGCTGCCAACTGCGGGCGGCCTGCGACCGCCTCCCCTTCACTGCACTGCGTTCCCTCGTTTGCCAGCGGATGGCACGCATCTCCTCCCTCCTTCCGGGCCGGGCGGGTTGCGGAGCGAGGCTGAGGCTGAGGCTGGTGGTGCATCTTCAGAAAGGCCCCTAGTACACGTATCAGTGGCAGTGGTGGTTCACTTGTCACCTGTGAAGACAGTCGTTGAAGAGTCACTTAAGCGTCATCACAGGCTTTTACAAGTGAAGGAGCGCCCCAGTTCAGAGGGTCATGTGGATCATGGGAATTTCTAGTGCCTTTTAAGAAAAAGTCAGCATATTCTTAGGTCATTTCTGCCTTTCCTTGTAGTAGGAATTCCCCTCTTCACTAAACGATTAGAGTTCTGGTATTTATTTATTTTCATTCATTTAAATACACTGTAGTAGATGCTAAACTACTGCAGAGTTTTACTTTTCACTGCCTAGGATTGCTTCTAAAAAATCGCACAACTGGATTCTTGAGAACCTCGTGAAGTTGTGTGTAATCGCCTTCCTTCCTTCCTGTGGCGTCAGTCGAAGGAGAGTGTGTCTTTAAGACTGAATGCGACCAGTCGCCATCTGTCAGGAAGCTGAGGTGCTGCTTGGACCACCTCGGTCCTGCACACACGTGTTGCTGGGACCACCTCGGTCCTGCACACACGTGTTGCTGGGACCACCTCGGTCCTGCACACGCGTGTTGCTGGGACCACCTCGGTCCTGCACACGCGTGTTGCTGGGACCACCTCGGTCCTGCACACGCGTGTTGCTGGGACCACCTCGGTCCTGCACACGCGTGTTGCTGGGACCACCTCGGTCCTGCACACGCGTGTTGCTGGGACCACCTCGGTCCTGCACACGCGTCCTCAGGCTGCCCAGTCCAGAGCCCGATGCTTGGTTAGGCGATGAATTCACTGCAGAGGAGCTGCGAGGGGGAAGAGTAAACTTTCCATCTCCGATCATTGTTGTTGCCGTCATTTTGAAATTAAATATAATAGGACTGTGCTGGCTCCTAACAGCCTTTAAAAGAAGGGCTGGCCCAGGCCCTCCGGGAACTTCTGTTCTTACCGAAAACTAGAGCAATACGGCCATGTAGGGACCAACTGAGAAGCTGGAGGAGCTGAGGAAGCAAGCCGGTCCAAGGTCACGGTTCTGACTTGTGACCTTGAGTTGGTCCTCTGGTCCACCAGCTTCCTGTCCTCCCCTTTGGCCCAGGAAAGGAAAGGGGCTCGGGGGCCGCTCCCGTCCCGTCCCATGGAGTGTGGTCGGGACTGGCCCACTTGTCCGTGCGGGGAGGTCCCGGCAGCGGCTGGCGCTGGGCGGGTGCTGTTTGTTGGCTGTGTCACTCCGGGAGGAGGCAGGAAAGCTGGCGACGGGTGGGGATAATGGCTCCTTTTGTTTGGAAGCCTTCGTGTTTGTACTGAAGAGAGACACGGTTGGAGGCCGGCCCTCAGTGGCCTTAATCGCATTGTTAATTGGCGTAGCCAACCTCGGCTCCATTTCCCGTGCAGACCCCCAGCGCTGACTGGGGGGGGCGGGGGGGGGCTACCGTTTCTTAATGAGGCCGCTGCCGTTTGAAGCTGGTGTCAGGGAGGCCTGGGTTTCTGGCCAGGCTGATGTTTTCTGTTTTCACACTTAAAGTAATTGGTGCCTTAGGGCAATCGAGTGAGCAGATGGACGTGCAGAATCCTGTAGGGTTGTTTTTACTTCTTTTTCTGAAAGTATCCGCTTTCTTGTTCTAATTTAGGATCTGCTTGTTGATTCTCAACTCCAGTTTATTTTCCCCCCACAAACACGAGGGTTTATTGGAGATGGTAGCGTTCCCCCTCCCCCTCCCACTGCTATTTAAAGGGAACTGAGGATGAGTAAAACCAGAATTCCGGCCCCGCGATGACACGGTCCTCCCTGCCGCTTCTGCTCACGATAGGTTGAGTCTTGAACCCTGGGCTTCCGTTCTGATTTGGGGAAAGTGCTCTCACTAGAGGCTAGACTCCTACTGCCCCTGTACACCTCCGTCAGCGTAAGCAGACCCCCCGTTGCCATGGAAACCTGAAGCACGACTGGACCGTGTAAAGCATCACTCGTTTTCAGGTGCTGGTGGGGAGGACGTTTAGAAAGGCAGGAACATTCTGGAAACAGTCCCCAGGAGCACTGACCTCTCCACGGGGTAGCCTGCTTCTCTGTTTGGTCATTCTTCTGTGCTCCACACAGAGTTGGGTGTGTTTGTGTCGTCAGGCATCTCCTGAAGAGTCAGACACCTCTGGACGAGCTGCCAGTGGTCGGACACTCGAATTTCGTTGTGAAATAGCTTAATCGGTGGCCTCCTGTGTGTGCGGCCGGATCAGCTGCTGGCAGTGAGCTGGGCAGGAAGAAGCAGCTCCTTTTGAAGCAGTGAAAGATGGCGCTCCGGTGCCACCACCAAGGGAGGAGGGCACGGGCCACTGTGGAGGAGGGGCTGCATGAAGGAAGGTGGGAGGAAGCTAAGCCTCCACGGGACTCCCGCAGAGATCTCCCCAGAGCCCGCTGTGCACCTGCCCCGTGGGCAGGAACGCATAGCCTCGCCAGCAGGTCTCCGAGTGCCTGCTCTGTCCGAGCATTGTGGCAGGTCCTGGTGGAAGCACTGGTGCTGTGTGCAGTGCGTGTGGGTTAAACAGGCTTTGGTGGGCTAGCCTGAGACCCTCAATGCAACATCCTGATTTCTAAGGAAAGTGTGCCGCGGAGACACATGATTTATAAATCGGGCTTCTTTGTTCTGCTCATTGCAGTCGTTCCAAAACCAAGTGAGAAATTCAGAAAAGGCCGCACCTCTGGGCCGGGGATTTAAACTTGAGTTCATAACAGGGTTGAGGTTTGGTTAGCGATACGAAGTAAGGGCCTCCCCAGAGCCTCAGGATCTGAAATAAATAGAGGAGCCCGGCCGGCATGGCTCAGGGGTTGAGTGTCGACCTATGAACCAGGTCACAGTTCGATTCCCGGTCAGGGCACAGGCCTGGGTTGCAGGTTCGATCCCCAGTATGAGGCATGCAGGAGGCAGCCGGTCAATGATTCTCTCTCATCATTTATGTTTCTCTCTCTCTCCCTCTCCCTTCTTCTTTGAAAGCAATAAAAATATTGTTAGAATTTAAGCTAAATAGAGGAAAAAACAGTTATTGAGAGAGCACAAACTCCTTCAGCTGGCTGTTTCGTGCGGGCGCTGTGGTGGGCACCTCATCTGTGCTCACACTTAGAGGGCAGTCCCCTGCTCAGCGCCCCCAGAAGCGCTCGGGTCTGCAGGTGGGAGCGTGTCGCTGCGTGGTCTTCGGAATGCGGCCACCCGGGGAGGTGGGGCCTGGGCCTCGCATGGAGAGACGGTGCCTGACGGGAGAACGTTTAAGGCTCAGGCTTCTCCCCAGCGGAGCAGCCCTGAGGGGCGCAGGGAAGCCCTCGGGGAGAGCACCCTGCTACGAGAAGGCGCGTTCCGTGGTGGCGGATGAGTGTCGTTCAGCCACGGAGGAGTGGGAATTAGAGACCAAAGCACAGTTGTGTGGAATCGAGTGAGAACTGGCAGCCACATCAGAGGGAGCCTGTCTCCCCCCCCCCCCCCCCCGCCCCCGGGCGGCACTGGCGGGGGTGGGGTGGGAACATACCCGATCTCAGTTCACCAGCTGGGCGGCCGGCAGGGAAGCCGCCGCAGCTCACAGCAAAGCTCAGTCTCTCTCTGGTCCACGGGCAGCGTGACCTCCACGAGGATTAAGCAGACCTTAAAGATGTGCTGACCCCTAGGGTGTAACTACCCCATGGCTTCCCCATAGAGATGGCTAAGTCCTTAGGCTAGAACGCCGACCACTGTGCACTGCCCACCGCCGTTCACACAGCTCGTTCACACATTAAAGCGCCTGCTGGCTCCCGGCTGTCCGTCTGTCCATCTGTCCGTCCGTCCGAGGAGCTAGATGGGGTCTCATTCCGGCTCCCTGTGCGCTGCCTCCGGGGCGGAGAGGAACCTGCGAGGCGGGCTTCTCCGCAGCCTGAGAGGAGCCGCTTGCTCTGTCCTCACAGCCCTTAGCAGATGCGATGATGGCGATGATGGTGATCCCCTCGCAGACAGGTGGCCCTGCGTCCCTTCCTGGGGGCGTGCTCTTCTCCCCGGGGCTGACAGCCGCTCCTGCCTTCAGCCTGGTGCTTGGCCCGTGGTGAGGGGGAGGGGCAGGCAGAGATGCGACCAAACCAGAGCCCTGTCCCCAGGGGCCAGCCCGGCAGAGAGCACTCCCTCCCCTTTGCTCTGTCAGCTCTAAGGCTGGTCCCCTGAGCCCATGTCTTATGTGTCGCCTTGAGGCGCTTGTTTCAGAAGAAAAGGGGTTAGAACAGAGTGCAGAGCCTCTCGGGGCCCCAGAAGCTTCCCCACTGTGGGCGGTGTCTGGATGGAGCCTTTGCCTCCTTGTCGCAGGGAAGCACAGGACTGGTCGCTGAGGGGTGGTCGCTGAGGGGTGGTCGCTGAGGGGTGGGTCTGAGGGGTGGTCGCTGAGGGGTGGTCGCTGAGGGGTGGGTCTGAGGGGTGGCCCGGGCGTCCAGGGCTCATTGGGTCGGGGCGGGGCCCCTCCTGCGACTGGAGCTGGAGACTTCCTGTGTGTGCGTGTGGGAGGCAGGTGCGCTTGTGAACAGAGTTTGCTGTCTGGTCTGCACGGACTATTTGGAGTTCATTGTAAGAGGAGTTTCCCGTTTGCTTGGACTGAGCGCATCGCTGGCCTCTACAGGGATTCCGTCCTGGGGAGCATCCGCCACGCCGGGGAGCGGGTGTGGCCTGTCTGGGCGCAGGGGGCGGGGCAGGGCTGGTTTGTTTCCCAACCTGAAGTTTCCAGTGTGACGGGGGCGGAGGGAGAGCGGTGAGTCAGGCATCTTGTAATTGCAATTAAGTGTGGGCAGATTTAATTTAAAACAAAAGTGTTTACTCCCTGCCGCATGGAAGAGAAGTCGGGGAGCTTTGTTCCTTTAAGCCCAGGAGGAGAGACGGTCACGGAGGCGGGCGCGGCTCACTCGATGAGCTGGACGGCCTGGGTCCCGTCCTCGCCCCTTGGGACGGACGCTCGGGGTGGCCCTGGAGGCTTCCGGATGACACTCGTTCCACTCCTGGGGTTTCCCTTCGTGCAGTGTATCCAAGTGAAAAATAAGACAATAGCTTGGTGCCAGACGATGGTCATATTCCTTCTAGGAATAGTTGGGTGCGTACTGGAAATGGAAGGCGTTTTTCTTGATGGGAAATTCGTGGAGAATGCCTCTACTCCGCTGGCAGGAATACATGCTTTCCTTGGAAATTGAAAAACCTGTTCCAGTTCTGATTGCGAGAAAGTTTCTCCTTGAAACTTCTTACTTTTTTAGCAAGATTTGTTAGACGTTGGTGTTAAAGCACTTCACAGGGAATATACTTGCGTGTCTATGCAGGAGGTTCGTCCAGACGTAAAATAAATGCACCGAATCCAGAGCCTCCGCTCGAGGCAACAATAGCGCCCATTTATCTCAGCTCAGCCCGAGGGGGAGGCCCGGCCGCCGATTGGACGGGAGACTTGGCAGGAAGAAAGCCTGGGTGGCAGTGAAACCGGCGTCTTGTGAGACGGGTTTGAAGCGCCCTGTCCATTTAGCCACGACTGTGCTGTCACTTCAATTCTCTTTTCATTCTTTTTGTGTGAAATTCTCTTTCCTCCACCCGCCACTGTCAAACAATGACTGCTCTGTGGAGCTCGGTCCTTGACAGCCCGTCCACGTTGCCCTCCTCCTCCCCCTCCTCCTCCTCCTCCTCCCCCTTCCTGGAAATGCCCTCCGAGTGGCTTTCTGAATCCGTCATTTCAACCAGTTTTGCTGCTTGTGAGCTAAACCCAGAGCTTTCCCTCTGGCCTGACAGTTTCCGTAGTAACCGAATGTCCCCGGAATGGAGATGGCAGGGCTGTGCAGGCTGACGGCCAGGTTTCTTGCAGATGGCACCCCTCCTGTTTGTGCGACCACAGACCCTTCAGTAAGAATGGAAGCGCACTCTCTACCTTCACCGCCCATGTAGGGCTTTTTCTTTAGCCCTTTTTAGAGTGGAAACCCTCTCACACGTAGACGTGTTGATCGGAAGTCGGCGTGCCTGCGAGGCCCCGTGTGACGCGGGTGCTCACCTGTCCTCTCGGGGCCGGGCTGTGGAATGTGGTCTGTGCCGGCCTGTGGCACCTGCACCCCGTTCTGCATATTTCAGAACAAACATCATACTCATGTGGGCCAACAGGTGCCGGCTCCCTGCATCTGCCAAGTGTCCTCAAGTTCACCAGGCCCTGCTCATCGGGTGTGACAGGGAAGG
>NW_005359352.1:888271-910860 GCF_000412655.1 Myotis brandtii | reverse complement strand
GTAAACAGTGAGGCCATGACTCCATCCTTGTTTCTTCTTCAGGGAAACGCCCCGCGACGTGAGAAGATTCCGAGTTAGGGCTTTGCCTTTCCCACACCCTCCCCGCCCGCCCCGCCTGCCAGCTCTTTATCTTTCCTCTTCGGCTGGTCATTGGCTCCTGTGAGAAATGACACAAGTCCTAGTTGTGCATTGAAGGCTTTCAGTCCGTGCTGACATCTCTCTGGGGTGGGGCTGCCTCTTCCTTTCTGATATATTTTTACTGATTCCAGAGAGGAAGAGAGAGAGATAGAAACATCAATGATGAGAGAATCACTGGCTGCCTCCTGCACGCCCCCTACTGGAGATTGAGCCGGGCATGTGCCCTTGACAGGAATTGAACCCAGTGCCCTTGACTGCAATAGAACCGCAAGCCGACGCTCTATCCACTGAGCCAAACCAGCTAGGGCTGCGGTGGGGTTTCTTAATCACCTCCCGCCACCTGAGCTGCAGGAGGTGTGACCCCTCGCATTGTCCGATGAGTTGGTGCGAAACTGGATCCTCCCTCTGAGTGTCTGACTCAGCCTTTGGTATCTGTTGGGCTTAATTCATGCGACAGGCCCGTGCATATGGAGTGAGCACACGGCTCCTACAGAACTGATGTGACCAGGGGTTACGTTTTGGCGGGGGCCGGGGGAGGGATACTGATTAGGACTAGGTGTCTGCTGTGCAGTGCTGGTTCACTGTTCCTGTCCGTAGACTTCAGCCAAGAGTTGGATCTTGAGTTCTTAAACTTTCCCACCAGCCGCTGGCATGGCTCAGGGGTTGAGCACCGATCTATGAACCAAGAGGTCACGGTCGATTCCCGGTCAGGGCACAGGCCCGGGTTGCAGGCCCGATCCCCAGTGTGGGGCGTGCAGGAGGCAGCTGATCCATGATTCTCTCTCATCATTGATGTTTCTATCTCTCTCCCTCTCTGAAATCAAAAATAATAATAAAAATAATATATTAAAAAAGCTGTTTCCCATTGGCTTCTGTTGACATTTATCACTTCATGTAAACATATTGGAAAATGGTGATTTCCTCCTGTTTACCTCATGGTGATGGATTTGTGGGGAGAAGAAACTATGTTACCAACCTCAGGTTTTTCATTCTTCAGGAGGTTTCTGACTAAGCAGAGCTACTTAGAAGTGGTTAAGTGACCTTTTTGACTGATGCAGAAGAGAGTTAAGTTAAAATTTGTTCTAGGGTTTCCACTTTCAATTCAGTAGATCAGTTACATTCTAGGAGTGACGTTATGGCTGTTACATCTGCATGCCACTAAGTCGCATTTAAGGCCAGATGGGTTGAAAGGCTGAGGACTCCCAGAGGCAGCTGGGCCTGTGTCCGAGATGCCGCCACCATCTCTGTGAGGTCTCGTCGTCACCTGAGCCCGTGACTTGAGTGAAGTTAAACAGGAACTTGACGTACGCTCCCTACTCCATTTCATGCCTCATGATCAGACACCCTCCTGCTCACAGCCAAGGGGGGGCCTCCTTCCCATTTTCCTGCTTCACTGAGCAGCTTGTCCGTTGGGTGCTTCTCCGGCCGCTGTGCTGCTTTTGTGTGGTTTCGAGAGCGTTGAGCTTAGAGCGGGAGGCACGGGACCTGGCTTTGTCTCTGTCTTTGGTGTGTTGTGTCTTTCTGTCGTTATTGATCAATTTAACGCATTCTAACATCTTTATAGGAAATTGTATGCAAGGAAATTAATCTGTTAATTCAACTATGTGAAAGGACTGGCTTAAGAAGTCATGTTGCAAGGAGTTGACTTCCTTAACTCTGAATCTGTTAATTCAACTATGTGAAAGGACTGGCTTAAGTCATGTTGCAAGGAGTTTACTTCCTTAACTCTGCATTCATTCATTCATTCAGCAAATTACTCACTGTACTTCTCACTGTGAGAATAAAAAAATGATTCAAACAGAAAGCCTGTCCTCAAAAGAGATTTTTCTCTCTATGTAAGGACACCGGCCATAGGAAATGCTCTGAGGAGGTTGCGGGTTTGATCCCCAGTCTGGGCACATGCCCGGTTCCTGGCTCGATCCCCCAATAGGGGGCGTGCAGCCGATTAGTGATGTTTCTCTTCCATCGATGTTTCTATCTCTATCCCTCTCCCTCCTTCTCTCTCTAAAAATCAATAAAAACATATTAAAAATATTTGTAGATAATATGTAGGCTTTTTATAGCCATCGTTTTCCTGTCTCTTATTACCAGCCTTTAATTCAGCACCATTTAGTCCTAGGCATTGGGGCGAAATGTACTCAACACTGGAAGAAACCTAAGAAGTAAAGTAACACATAACCGCTGCCATCAAGGGAGGCAGTGTGACAGGGACAGGTGATGCACAGGTGGCGTGTCCGGGTGCTCATTGGTTCCCTCCCCTGACCTCGGACGTGGGTGGAGTGTGGCCCTTCACTTGAAGCAGAAGCTCAGGGTCTGCCACTCTTAGGAGCGAATCACTTTGTTACTCTATTTTAGTTTAAAAACCAAATCCCTTAAGAAGAACGCTTCATCCCTTAATTAAAAACTCAATTAAAAAGAGAAATTTATCCAAACTGTCATAAGGGTGGTTCATATTATTCTTAGAGGGTCTAAAGGTTCACGTTTTTTAAAAATATTTTTTTTTATTGATTTCCGAGAGGAAGGGAGAGGGAGAGAGAGAGACAGAAACATCAACAATGAGAGAAAATCACTAATCGGCTGCTTCCTGCACACCCCACACTGGAGATCAAGCCCGCAACCCGGGCCTGTGCT
Organism: Myotis brandtii; assembly: GCF_000412655.1. Lineage (NCBI taxonomy): Eukaryota > Metazoa > Chordata > Mammalia > Chiroptera > Vespertilionidae > Myotis > Myotis brandtii. The sequence goes on along the minus strand of NW_005359352.1, from coordinate 908,091 downwards.
CTGACCGGGAATCGAACCATGACCTCCTGGTTCATAGGTCGATGCTCAATCACTGAGCCATGCCAGCTAGGCTAAAGGTGCACATTTTGAAATAATTTTATTCTACTCATTGAAAATCCCATATGAAAGACAAAAGAAGTCATTTTCAGTATTATAGTAGCGATGTCATGAAAACATGCAAAATTCTACCTAAATCTCTCAGTGGGAAAACAAATTAAGACTGTATTCTTTGGATGTTGGGTTCTTCTCTTGTACATGGATAATAATATTAGCACGGCTATTACTGTCTTGATAAATTTTTAAAAGAAACAGCCTTTTGGTTAGTTCTTGAAAAGTAACCAGGGATGTTGGGTTCTTCTCTTGTACATGGATAATAATATAGCACGGCTATTACTGTCTTGATAAATTTTTAAAAGGAACAGCCTTTTGGTTAGTTCTTGAAAAGTAACCTAGTGTTGTGTACGTAAGTTAGTCAGGTTCATCATTTAGCTTCTGACTCAACTACTTGTAATTTTGGTAACTTGACTGACAAGTTCCAGGTGCTTTGTTTTTGTTTGTTTGTTTTTAATCCTCACCTGAGGATATTTTTCCCAGTGATTTCCAGGAAGTGGAAGGGAGGGAGGGGAGGAGGGAGGGAGAGAGAGAGAGAGAGAAACATTGATGTGAGAAAGACACCTCAATTAGTTGCCTCCCACATGCACCCTTACCAGGCTGGGCTCCAAGTGCTTAGTTCATGCTCTCTTTCCGTGAGTGAGATGGTGAACAACACTTCTGTGATGTCCCCACAAGTGAAGTTGACTTGCTAAAGCTCACAGATCTGACTGCAGTTGTCAGAGGACACAGCCAGCACATTGCACCGGCTTTTGCCTCGGTCTGTGAGTAGGTGAGCTGCCGCAGACTGGGATGGCAGGGGAAAGTTAAGGTTTCCCATGGGTGGTGAGATGAAGAATACAGTGGTTTCGTTCCTCTGTGTGCTCCATTGTTTCATAGACTACTGTCTTTCTGTCGCTGTTCTGTCTGTGTTTCTGTCTGCGTCTGTTTTTCTCTCACCTGTTCCATAGACTGCCTCCTTAACTCGAACTTATGGATCGTATATGCAGTGTTTTCCAAAAATATACAGTCAGAGTACTAAGTTTCCGTAATGGACTTGAAATTCCTGTGTACCACTTTCTGCCTGTATGTCTGGATTTAGGTATTTAAAGTTAAATCCGTTTGCTTGTTTACTAAGAATGAGCGGAATGGAAAGGAAAGTCACAGTGGGCAAGGCAGGGCCGTCCTGGGTCAGGCACGGTGCTCGGTACTGAGAGGCACACGGCAGAGAGCGTGGACCCGCCACCACGTATTTACAGTCCAGTCGGGGACGGGGACGGCCACATGGGGAAATGGCAGGCGTTTCAGGTGGTGAAGAAAAGCCAGGGGATTGGGATAAAAGTCAATGGGCCCTGGCCAGCGGGCTGGCCCGCACACCCGAAGGGCTGCAGGTTCGATCCCTGGCCCCGGTTGGGGCGCATGCAGGAGGCAACCAGTCGATGTGTTTCTCACATCAGTGTTTCTCTCTTTCTCCCTCTCTTCCTCCTCCCTCCCTTCCACACTCTCTGAAAAGCAATGGAAAAAATTCACACACACACACACACACACACACACACGGTTGGGGACAGAGGCAGCGTGTAGAGGGGGACGTCCTGACTATGAGCCCCAGTCCCGTGCCCTCTGCCTGGGGGACAATTTGAAAGTCTCCCCCTTTCCTTGTAAACAAGAGGATAGGACTGCCTCTCCGGGCTGTGGGGACAAGGAAGGAGACCACGTGTGAGACGTGCCAGCCCCGGTCTGACGCATCGGTGCTCAGCGAGCGGTGTCACTGCTGTGGCCCGTGGCGCAGGCCTCGGTGGAGGTGGGATTCACGTGTGGAGAGGCAGAGGCCCGTGGAGGCCCCAGGGGAACAGGACGGGGAGGAAGGACGAGCACAGGGAGGTGAGGCCGGAGCCAGCTCCCCAAGGTGCTCGGGGAACGGCGAGGAGACCAGTCTGCGTGCCGAGCTGGTGCGGGGACAGGATGGGCGGTGGCTTTAAACCTGTTACCTTGGACAAGCTCTCAGTCTTGTAGGATGCTTTGGTCTTGTCCTACTTGGGACCAGTATATGGACTCGAGGGAGAATACAGACTCTATCTCAGCGTCTTGTGTACTTTCTGGAGAGCGTTCTCGGTCATGGGGGCTGTCATTTTTCTCTCTCTCTGCCTTCTCCCCACTCCCTTCTCTTACCTCCGTTCTGATAGGGTTTCCCCTTTTCTAGCTTCCACTTATCCCTGTCTGGGCCTGGGTGCAGCCAGGCGCCCACCGTACCGGGTAGACCTGCTCTTGGTGGTTGGGGCTGAGGGACTGTCACCTGTGGACTGGAAGGAACACAGCCCAGGGTCTTTGGTCTTTGAAATGTACCTGGTTTTTGAAAACTGTCATTCCAGTAACATCCACTGCGTGGTGCTCACGCATCAGAAATGAATTCTAAGACTCGTGGAAAGGGAGCTCAGGAAACGTGGTGACCACGTGTGGGAGGCTAGAATCCAGAATCACAAAAACAGGAGGGACATGGAGCATGCTCATGTGCCGAAGAAGCTTTGCCTGGGACTCGCTAAGTACCACTTTCAGATGCCACTCACTGATGTCACACATTCCAGAACATTCAGGCGTCAGGCGCTGCAAGCTGTCCTCAGCGAGGTGGGGACAGACATGCAGGCAGGGTCCCAGAGCGTTTGTACGAAGCTGTCAGGCAGCTGCAGAGCAAACCGGTGCTGTTGGTGACGTCTAAAGTGACAGCAAGACGCCAGCTCGTCCCTGTGCGACGTTAAGTACGTGCTCCGACAGCAGGTCAGAGCTCCGGGCTGCCTTTCCCGTTAGAGGCTGCCGTTGCTCTGACCAAAGGTGGTTCTAAAATAAACCCTTTTTTAAAAATTTCTTTTTGGTGAGAAGCTGCGCTCTCATTTAGAACAACCTGGTCGTTTCCGTGCCGTCGGCATCTCACCGGCTGAGCCGCGGTTGCCGTCGGGGCCGTAGCTCACGGGCCTTTCCTTGCAGGTGTTCATCTCTGTGAACTGCCTGAGCACGGACTTCTCCTCCCAGAAGGGCGTGAAGGGCCTGCCGCTGAACATCCAGATCGACACCTACAGCTACAACAACCGCAGCAACAAGCCCGTGCACCGGGCCTACTGCCAGATCAAGGTCTTCTGCGACAAGGTGGGCTGCGGCGGGGCGGGAGCACGGCACAGGGCAGGCCGCCCTCGGGAGAAGGGCAGGGCCTTCCCATGTTCAAGCTCGGTGTCACGTGCTGCTGTTAATGTAAAGGAGGGGTAGCAGTCACTGTTTCAGCCGTCAGGGACACATTAGAGAGGGAAGAGAAGAATCTTGTTTTTATGGAAAATTGCTTTTCTAAAAATATGTTTTTATTGATTTCAGAGAGAGGAGGGAAAGGGGGAGGGGGGAGAGAGAGGGAAACATCAATGAGAGAGAATCATCGATCGGCTGCCTCCTGCACTCCCCCTACTGGGGATCCAGCCCGCAACCCCGGGCATGTGCCCTGACTGGGAATTGAACCGTGACCTCCTGGTTCATGGGTCAAAGCTAAACCACAGAGCCACACTGGCCGGGCGGGAAAATGGCATTTTATTGGGTGTGTCTGATAGAGTCACGCGGGCTGTGCTTCGTCCTCGGTGGCCCCCCAGCCTACCGATCTGTAGGCAGTGCCGCTCGCTTAGAGCCGTGTCTCACTTTACCTTTGGTGACGGACCATGATTTCTATTTCTAATCCGCATGAACTTATACATCTGTAAATGACAATAACAATTCATATGAATTGCTGGGAAAATGAAACAAAGTTATACAAGCTGCAAGCCCCATTTTTATTTATTTATTTTTAAATATATATTTTATTGATTTTTTACAGAGAGGAAGGGAGAGGGATAGAGAGTTAGAAACATCGATGAGAGAGAAACATCGATCAGCTGCCTCCTGCACGCCCCCTACTGGGGATGTGCCCACAGCCAAGGTACATGCCCTTGACCGGAATCGAACCTGGGACCCTTGAGTCCGTAGGCCGACACTCTATCCACTGAGCCAAACTGGTTAGGGCAAGCCCCATTTTTAATTACTGACTCAGCAGACTTAAACGTGTCCTATCTAATTGCTTCCCAAATGCCTTCTCAATTTCTGGTGTGTTTTCACTCAGACCACAGCAGGCTGTGGACTGAGGCTAGTCCACAGTCACACTCTGAGTTTTGCTGTATCAGAGGCGTCAGCACGAGTTAGCACGGACTGAAGTTTTCCGTGTCCGGCGGTAGAAACTGAGCCGGCAGCTGCCGGGAGAAAGACCAGGACTGATTCATGCTCTTAAACACATTGGGTTTCCGCATCAAGACCTTGAAGGAAGCTCCTGTGTCGGTAGCCGACTTAGAAACGGAAACGCAGAGAAGCTCACGAATCGCCCAGTTATTTTATGAATCAGTGGTCGCTCTGCCGCGTGAGTGCGTGCTGATGGGTTCTGTGGAGCAGAGGCCTTTTCTCCGAGGCTGCGGAACTGGGAGTGGTTGGGACAGCACCGAACCCTCTTCCGGTGTCACTGCCGCCTGTGTGTTCATGTAGGTCACCTGTAAGGCAGCATCTGTCCCGGGTCCTGGATCACAGGTCAGGTGTTCAGGCCGAGTCGGTGCTGGTCCATGATGGGCGTAAGCGCCGTGCGGTGAGAAAGGCAGCCAGCCCCACACAGCGCGGAGAGACTCGGGCTCTGCCGGATCCCTTCGGCCTTCATGGCGGTGGCTGCCTCTGTAAATCCCCTAAAAACACCCTTCCGGTTGCCCTGCTTGCTCGGGCAGAGACCTGCGTGCAGGCGGGAGTTGCTGTGTCCTCCTGCGTTCAGACCTGTGACACACGGGTGGTCAGAAGCGTCGTCTCATAGCCGGTGCCCAGGGACATAGAAGGTGCAGCTACACACTGTTCTCACCCCCAGTTTCTGTTTTTGTCTTTGTTGTTGTTGTTTAAATCATCCCCAGTTTTTAATCTCAGGGCTGTCATGGATCATATAAAAATCCCGCACGAGAAGAAAGTATTATGTATGTGTTTTGTGTCATTAATTTTCAGTCTTTGAACTTTCCAGCCACATGCCGCCTCCTGTGCGTCCCCCCCATCGTGGTCCTAGGTCTGTCCTTGCTTACGGTTGAGGTGGCTGCTTCTCGTCTGGGTTCGTCCTCTGCTCCTCTCTCTCTGCAGCATCCCCCCTGCCTCCTGGTTCTCCTCTTTCTGAGGTTCGATTCCCGTGTCACGTGGTGCCGGTCTGCTCATGTCCCGCTGCTGGCTCTCAGGCTCTCACATCTTCGGAGTCTGGTCGACCTTTAGTCAGACACTAAAGCGAAGGTGCCTTTTGTACCTTCAGAGGCGCTTGCAGGTCTCCCAGGAATGTTATCAGTACTTTACTGTGAGTTGCTTAATTGGTTTGGCAAATAGAATTTTCTCTTATTTCAGAAACAGCAACAGTTTAGTGCTTTTCCAGAGAAAATGGGGACAGAGTTGGGTGGCTGACAGTGGGAGTCTGGCATCCCTCTCTCTGAGCTCGCGCACCGGTCTGTCCTGGAGAGAAACGGCCACTGACACTGCTTCCCACGTCAGTTTGCCCCTCGCCCGCGTCTCGGTCACTGCGGCTATGACCGGGCTCACTGCGTCCGTGAAGGCAGCGACGGCCAGCGAGCTTCCCAGCTCTGCGTGCAGCCTGGCCACAGCCGCTGTGGAGGGGACGTTGGCTGCTGTTTCCCTGTGATTCCATAGAGTTAAACATCGTTTTAAGAACAGGCTTTTCAGCCCGGCCGGGTGGCTCAGGAGTTGAGCATTGACCTAGGAACCAGGAGGTCAGGGTTCGATTCCCGGTCAGGGCACATGCCCGGGTTGTGGGCTCGATCCCCAGTGGGGGCGTGCAGGAGGCAGCCGATCCATGATTCTCTCTCATCGTTGGTGTCTCTATCCCTCTCCCTTCCCCTCTGAAATCAATAAAAAAATTTTTTTTAAACAGGCTTTTTAGAGGAAACTACGTGATAAGCTCCAGGAACGTAATAGGCAATGGGCCCATTTCCAGGAGGAGCTGTCCCCACCCCCACCGCTGTGGGTGAGAGTCACATATTTTAAAGAGGATCAGATAAACAGGATCATGTTTTCTCTTGTCTTGTCTTGACCTATAGGGAGCCGAACGGAAAATCAGGGACGAAGAACGAAAACAAAGCAAAAGAAAAGGCAAGTGCCCTGGCCCCGCTCCCAGGTGAACGCTGGTGAGCAGGACCGTGGCCTCCTGGCTCAGCCCGTTTCCTTTCGGAGCCCAGCCAGCCTGGGCTTTCACGCAGGAGCCTAGCCGGCTGCTTCCCTGCTGTGATGGAGGCCCGGCTCCCACCACCAGCTGAGGCAGAGGGTGGCTCGGGGTGGTCTCCCAAGGGGGGATGGAGGGCGCAGGAGGGCTCCTGACTCTGCCGCGTTTTGGCTGTCACTTCCCGAAGTCGCTGGTGGCAGCCTGGTGAATAGCTGATGACAAACTCGGGACTTGCCTGGGTTTTTAAGAGTAATAACACCCCTGAGAGCTCAGGGTGTCTTCATTCCAGATGAGCAGCTCTCCTCTGTCTCGCGTTCTAACGTTTGCAGAATCTACAGAGCCTCAGTTTGGATATCTCGCCAGGAAAGCCTTTCTCTTTTTAATGTGATCGATATTCACACTCACAAAACCCTCTCTCGCCACGAGGGAAAACTGCTCTTTGCCAGCGGTTTCCTCCGCAGGGCGTGGGCACTGCATCTGTTCTCCGAGCGTGGCTGGCTCGGCGGACATTCGCCCCTTGGCGCACTAGTCAGGTGCCCCTGCGGCCTCAGGGTGCCCGACGCCCCTCCAGGGGGCAGGTGCTGGCTGGGAAAGCTGTCGCTGAGGCCTCCGGAGCGGGGAGGGGGACCCTACAGCCTCATAAAGGTGGTGCCCTCAGCCTCGCTGAAGGGAAGGAGCAGGGAGGGGTGTCGGAGCAAGAAGAGGCTGTGTTAGAATGTGAATTCCTCGATGCGGGCAGCTCCGGTGAATCCCACTGAGTTCTATCCACGCACTTCCCATCTTTGAGCCTTTCAGACAGAGCAGTGCTTTGCATCTGTTCCCGACCGTGTGTGCGTGTCTGTGTGTGTCTGTGTGTGTGTGCGTGTCTGTGTGTGTCTCTGTGTGTGTGTGTCTCTGTGTGTCTGCATGTGTGTGTCTCTGTGTGTGTCTCTGTGTGTGTGTCTCTGTGTCTCTGTGTGTGTCTGTGTGTGTCTGTGTGTGTGTGTGTGTGTGTGTTTACAGGCGTCTTCTTCTCTGATTTCGATAAGACGTTCAGTTGCTTTTAGTGTGCGAAACACCAGCAGCACATTCCTTCACACAGACCGCTTCCTCTGGGGTCCGGGACGGGCCTGCCTCCCTCGGTGCTGACCATTGAGGAGCCCGCTCCCTGCATCCGGTCCGCACACACACGCTGCTGACCGGTGTCCTCCTTTTTCAGTTTCTGATGTTAAGGTGCCGCTGCTTCCCACTCACAAGCGCATGGATGTCACGGTCTTCAAGCCCTTCGTCGATCTGGACACGCAGCCTGTGCTCTTCATTCCCGACGTGCACTTCGCCAACCTTCAGCGGGGCTCTCACGTACGTAGCAGGGTCCCAGGGCGGCTGCAGGGACGGGAGGCTCAACCCAAAGGAAGGCTTTGTAAACAGAAGCCAAAACTGAGTGAGGCGTGCCCGCGCCCGGGGCGGCTCTCGGAGTGTCCGTGGGTGACGAGATGTCCTCGCACTCGGGCTGTGTGAGCGCCGTTGGACACGCAGTGCCAGACCCATCACCTAAATCCGCTTGGTGGTGGTGGTGGTTGGTGATCCTCACCCAAGGGTATTTTCCCATTGATTTTTTAGAGAGAGTGGAAGGGAGAGGGGGAGACAGAAACATCGATGTGAGAGAGACACATCCATTGGTTGCCTACCACACACGCCCAGGCCAGGGCTGGGGCTCCAGCCTGTAGCTCAGGTATGCATCCCCGATCGGAATCGAACCCGTGATCCTCCTGTCCGAGAGCCGACACTCTATACACAGAGCCAAGCGGCCAGGGCCAGGTTCTGTTTATTTCGATTTTAGCTCATTTACAAGGTGCTAGAATAGTCACATAAGTTGGAGTTGGAGTCTTTGATCTCGTGGACTTAACTTCCGTGGGTCTGGACACGGAAGAGCCAGAGGGGTTCGTGGGGTCAGGCAGCCTCATGGCATGAAGAGCAAGGTTTCAGGCACTGGGTCGCCATTGTGCACAGACAGCCGTGTCTCGGCGACCAGAGGCTGGTGGCGAGAGCGTGAGCAGAGTGGAGCATGCTTCCGCCCTGAGCTCAGATGCTTGCGGGAAGGCTGTCTGCGCGCACGTGGCAGGCAGACTTAGGTTTGTGCGGACTCGTGGTTTTTAGAGTCTCGGGGGAAGCCATTGCTAGTGTATTCAGTTCTAATGAGAAGCTTTGGCAAACTTTTTCTGAAAAGGGTCAAGTGGTAAACATGTTAGGTGTTTGTGGCCGGACGGTCTCTGCTGGGCCTACGTCACCCGCGGCTTGTAGAGCCACGACAGACGTCACAGCCCCGCGGGGCCTGCCTGGCCGCGGGCCAGCAAGTGCTTTCTGTCCTCGCCCTGGCGGGCCAGGCTCGCTGCCGCCCGAGGTGGAGGAGCCCAGCATGTCTCCAAGAATCTGGTCGATGAAAAATGAGGCGAAAGGTTGTGTGTTTGCTGGGTCAGATTCAAGATCGCGTCCATTTGAGGAATAACTTATTTGTGGTCTGAACTGCTGTGCGCATGCACTTGAAAAGCACCCATTGTCTTGTTTGCAGGTCCTTTCCATGGCCTCGGAAGAACTGGAGGGGGAAGGGTAAGAGTTATGCTTTGTTTTGTTCTAATAAGTTCTTTTTATTTTGGAACAATCTCAAACGTCGAGAAAAATTGCAAGTCTGATAGAAAGAACTCATGTTTTCCTGAGCCCTTTGACCTGGTGACCCTCATTCCTCAGTACTGAGTGTGTCTCCTGCATCTGGGGCCGAGGACACGCTCCCGCGTGACAGGACAGTGACACAGACACGGCCCCAGGCGGCACTCGCCCACTCGGGTCTCGCCAGGTGTTGCAGTCTGGCCTTTGTAGCGGGAAGGGGGCCAACGCGGACCCACTCGGTGCCCTTAGCTGTCATTCCTCCACGCCCACAATCCGGCGCCCATCTCTCCTCCGGCCCCTGAGCTAACACCCTGGCAGGTTCCCACTGTTCTGTGGACTTCCCCCCAGTGTCGCCTCCTGGTTAGACGGGATCATGCCCCTGGGCAGGAAGGCCCCACCCTGCTGCCTCCCCCGGAGGCCGTCCGGCGGCACACTGCCCGCTGATGCCCGACGCAGGGGTGTCACCAGGCTCCGCTCTCCTGTGATAAGTGCTTTGTGGGGAAGGCGCTTTGTAGCTTTGTAAACCCCTCCTCCCTCGTCACACTTTCAACTGATTCCCTTATTTATATCGGCGTGGGCTCACGGTTTCCCATTGTGTTCAATAAGCTGTAGCCCAGCACTGTCGCTTGTCTGCTCAGCTTGTCCCCAAGGCCGGCAAAGGCCCCCAGTTGCTCCCAGATCCTCCGACAGGCCCTCCCTGCCCCCCATCCCCGGGGGCTGGTGCTCCCCCATCTCGGGCAGCTGTTCCGGGCACGGTGCTTCCCTGCTCCCCGGACCCTGCTCCGCGTGGTGAATGGCTCAGACCCGGCTGGGCGCTGGGTGTGCGCGCAGCCATTGAGGTGTTGCCGCCCCCTCCCCCCCAGTGGGCCCCTCCTGAGCCTCTGGGCCCTGACTGCCACCTGGCAGCCTCCTGCCCGGTGCTCCCCGTGGGGAGGGCCCTCTCTGGGCCCCGTCATCGCCCCGTCCATGGTGCCTGCGGTGGCCTCTCTGCCTCTGCTGTGCTCAGACCTAGGCGCTACGCGTGCTTTCCTAGGAGGCCTCATCGTTTCCAGGCGCTGGGACAGAGGGTTTAAAACCCAACCCTGTTCTTGAAGCGATGATTCTGCTCAAAGCCAAGCACTCGCTCTCTTCATTTCCAGTCACTTTACTGGTTTTTTGCTCACCCACTCTGAACCTCACAACGTTAACACCCCATAACATGCTTTTGACAGCCAGTCCCGCCAATCTTTTCACTTCTTTCTCCGGCTTCCCCCCCTTATTTCCACTGACACCTGTATTTTTTGTTGTTGTTGTTAATCTCACCTAAGGATAGTTTTCCATTGATTTTTAGAGAGAGTCAGAGGAAGGGGGAGAGACACAGAGATTGGCTGCCTCCCACACACGCCTGTCCTAAGGATAGTTTTCCATTGATTTTTAGAGAGAGTCAGGAAGGGGGAGAGACACAGAGAGAGACATCGATGTGAGAGAGACAGAGATTGGCTGCCTCCCACACACGCCTCTTCAGTCCGTCTCTTTCTGGGGCCTCCAGTTTGTGTCCACAAATAAGGAGGCTGGAGCTTAAGGAGTGAAGGTCACCCCAGGTCTGAGCTCGGTGCCCTGCCGAGGCCTGTTGGTTTCGCAGGTGCCTGGGGTGGAAGTCACTCACTGTGCCTTCGTTTCCGCAGCTCGAACTTGAAGAGGGGGCCGTACGGGTCTGAGGACGATTTTGTGGTCCCCCCGCCTGCTAAACTGACCCGGATCGAAGAGCCGAAGAGAGGTGCGTTGGCCTCATGTCTTAGAGGGAGTTTTACATGGGAAGTGAGGTCTCAATCTGCCAGAAGCATCAGGCGCTCAAACCAGCCTTGTCCGGTTTGACGTCCTGGTCCTGGCGTGAGCTTTAAAGGAGCGGCAGGGTTAAGAGGAGCCGGAAGCTGTGCCCTCAGGGCCTGGTGGGCTGGTTCCTGCTGGCGTCGGGGTGTGGACGCCTCTTTATTTTAGCCGGTGCCAGGCTCTGCTTTCCCATTTTGCTCATATGCATGAACCGTGTCCTTTTTCCTCTCTCACCTCCTTGCTCCCGACGGGGATTAGTGCTGCTCTACGTGCGGAAGGAGGCAGAGGAAGTCTTCGACGCCCTGATGCTCAAGACTCCGTCCTTGAAGGGCTTGATGGAGGCCGTGAGTAGTGTGCTTTGCAATAATGCTCCTTAACATGTGAAAGCTGCCCGGCCTGTGTGGCTCAGTGGTTGGGCATCGACTTAGGAACCAGGAAGTCACATTCCCAGGCTAGATCCCCAGTGTGGGGCTCGCAACTGATTCGAATCGTCTGACCCCAAAGCAAGGCCTTTGTACACTTGCTCGGAATATGTGTGGGTGTGTGGGTGTGTGTCTCTGTGCATTTGTCAAAACCCGTGAGTGTACAGCATAGAGGGGACGCAGTGAACACAGTGGACTTGAATCCGTAACCTTGTAGCTCGTTGCCTATGACAAGTGCAGGGCACTAATGTGAGAGGTTAATTCATAGCTGGTACCTGGGGGAGCAGCTCTGTTTCCACCAGCTTTTCTACGGGCTGAAAACTACTCTATGAAATACCTTTAAACACTATGACCCGTCAGCAATCAAAAACTTAAATAATAAAAAAACTGACACATAATACACTTATGGACATCTGTACGCTCGGGGAATAGAGCTCCTGTCCCAGCTCCCTCCACAGGGAGGCGCCCCCCTCCCGCCCCCCGGGCTGTAAAGACATAAGCATTTTGAAAATCAAAGTTGAGTGGTTGTCCCACTATATGCACAGTTACATAGTTGTTTGTTAAAGCCAGAAAATGCCATTTTATTCTTTTTCATTGCTCTTCTCTTTTAGATCTCAGACAAATATGATGTTCCCCATGACAAGATTGGGAAAATATTCAAGAAATGTAAAAAAGGGTGAGCATTCATTCCCTGACATTCCAGCGCCTGAGTGAGATAATTATTCAGCGTGACTGCTGCTCACGCGCACTTGGGCCCAGTCCGGCAGCCGTACAGAAACATGACTGGATGGATGCGCTTTCCCGAAATGACCCGCATGCAGTCCGGCTCCCTTTCTCGACCTCCTCGTGGGGTTCTGCTCTTCTCCTTGGAGCAGAGCCCACTGAGTGTTACTGCTCCATGGCAGAGCCCGTCAAGGGCCAGGCTGGGTGGTGCGCTTCCCACGTGACTCACTGTTCACGTGACCCTCTGAGCTGGCTGTTCCTGTGCAGGGTTAGAGGGTAGAGGGGCGGCAGCCGAGGCACAGAGCCGGAGGCCTGCCCTGACCAGGCCGGGCCAAGGCCAGGGGCCCTGTGAGTGTTGTCCGAGGCCCCGCCTTTGCTGCTGCCCCTCCCTCTCTGCCCTGGGCCGTGTTTGCAACCACAGAGCAGGGCGTCCTTGTCCAAAAAGCGGTATTCTAGTTCGAGTGTCTGTGTTGTCGGGCAGGGTCAGCGGGGCAGAGAATTCTAAAGCACATCCTAATGGGAACTTGGTAGATGGGCCTGGCGGGGAGGGTCGGACTTAGTGCTGATTCAGTTCAACGTTGAGGGTAACTGGCCAGGGGAGAGCCTTCGTCAGAGGACTGTGGCTTCAGATCCCGTAGGTGATCTTACTGATCTGCTTTCTAAAGCCAGACCCATGCAGGGCCTCTGCTGTGGCCTTGCTGTGTGCGTTAGAATAGTTTATCGCGTGGTTACTACACGCTGAGGTAACAAAGAAGCGAGTGTTCTGTGGCGCGCATGCCCTGCACTGTGACGAGTGCTTTGCTTGAGTGCCCATTGAGCCCCGGACAGGCACTGTCATCCCGTCTCACAGCTGGGCGGTCTAGGGTTAGGGCCTTAAGTGATTGGCCTCGCGTGCCCCAGCGAGTAAGCGGCAGACGCCCCGATTTCAGGGGGCAGCCTGAGCGTCCGTCTCGCCCTCCCCCCAGGATCCTGGTGAACATGGACGACAACATCGTGAAGCACTACTCCAATGAGGACACCTTCCAGCTGCAGATGGAGGAGGTGGGGGGGTCGTACAGGCTCACCCTCACTGAGATCTGAGGGCGCCCTGGCCCCAGCCCCGCAGTTCAGCGAAGGTGTTGCCTCGGTCTTGCTGCCTGCCGAGCCGCAGGCCACTGGTCAGCCTCCTGCCAACCACGCGCGATGTCGGTGGAAGGGACTCTTCGCGTTGGAGATGGGGCCGCACGCGGCTTGGAGGTGGCGTGGAGTATATTGCACCGGCGCTTCTCAGATGAGGAAATCCATATACTACTATTACGCTTGCCTTTTCCGATATAAATACTTAGGGTTAAAAGTGAAAACTGTTCCAAGATCTAATACTCTCTGGGAACCTTTAGGATATCTGCTATGTTATTTATAAAAGTATTTTTTATTACAGGTTCAATTCAATATGATGTGGTATTAGTTTCAGGTGTATAGCAGTGGCCAGACTATACAACTATTGGGCTAGCCCCGTGTCTTCAGTGTTAGCGGGCCTGCCCAGTGCGAGTCAGAAAAGGCAGTGGGTGTGGCTTAAGGCTTTGGTGCCCCGGCCTGAACTCAGTGTCACTACCTGCCTCAGGGTAGTGGGAGCCACGTCTCAAGAACAAAGGACCCCCCCCCGGGCCCCCCCCCCCCCCCCCCCCCCGTACATGTTTACTCCTGCAGAGCGCGGTACAGAAACCGCCCGTCTCGACTCTCTTAAGCACCCGCTGCCTTTCTCATGAAGACCCGGGGGGCGGTGGCAAGCTAGCGCCACAGTGTACGTAAGTGCAATACAGTTCCCAAGGCCCGCGTCTGTGAATGTGTACATACGTGTCTTATACAGATAGATAATATATGCATGCGGCGTCCGTGGGCATACACGGAGAGATGCGATGACGGCTGCCTGAGAGACTGGGCCTGACGGGAGGCTGAGTTCTTTTGATCATTAACGTCAGCCAAGCAGATAGAACACTGCTCGGCGGGATCCAGAGCACACGCCGTCATCCCGAGCGAACAGGCCTGCTCAGGGGCCGCGGCTCGCCCTCGGGCTGCTGTCATCCGGATCTGCACTGTTTACACATGAAGTAAAGGGAAGACGCCCGCGGTGGCCGCATCCGCGCGTGGTGTGTGCGAACGTCAGCCCTGTGGCCTCGGCCACGACAGACAGCCATGCAGCCGGCGCAGCTCTGTCCTCCCAGTCTCCCTGCCAGAGGGAGGGCGTCCTACGGCGTCGCAGAGCCTCGCGCCTGGATTACCTGTGCACTCACCGTGTAGAAGCGGTCGGGTTTATGAGACTCTCACGGGCCGGGGGACGTCTGTACATGTTTAAGTATCTGGGGTACTACACAGTGTCGTTTCACAACAGATAAAACCACGGGTATCTGTCGGGTCAGGGAACTAGTTTGTAGAAGTAGGATAGGTAGTTGCATTCTTGCGTTAAAATATCCTAATGAAGTATGTGAACTGAATTGCTGGTTTTCTAAAATAAGATAAGGGACACGGGTCATATGACAATATTTTCTATTGTGTTTTATGAAATTGATTTTGTCTTGTTTACTGTTTTTAATTGTATCATTGAAGATGTATTTTAAGCCAACGGGATTAAATGTCTGTGCCTCTCTCATACGATGTCACTTCCTGTTCTCCCGTTTGAATGTGCCTTTTGTGAGGCTGGCGGGCCGGCAGGGCAGGATCTGAGATCTTAGCGGCAGAGCCGGGGCCGTCTCCCGCGCAGTTTCTGCTGGTGCCCAGCACGCGTCCTCGGCCTCGTCCCCATCTGCATGTCCCTCCAGGGCTCTGCGACGGTCCCAGTAATGGTTCCGTGAGGGGCCCTACATAACAAGTTTAAACTGTTAACCACATGTAACCGCGAGAGCCGCAGGTGAAGCCTTTAGGCCTAAAATCTTAGTGTTCTTGGTTTTTAAAAGCGGCACAGAAAGTGTTTGGTTTAAAATCTACCAGTAATGTTTCAGTTCATCAGGATTTCTAAATCAAACAGCTGCTGTGCGCATATTCCAGTAGCGGGGCCTCCCTGTGACAGACACGGAAATACACTCTAATGGCCACGCTGTCACGTGAATGATGGACGCTCCCGGTACAGTCCCGCGACACTGCACCTTCACCCTCATCCTGGGCCTCGAGTCGGGATCCTTAGGGGCCGACTCCGCCCTGGTCACCGGGTGTCCTCCACCTCCAGGGCCTAGACCAGGGGTGGGCAAACTTTTTGACTCGAGGGCCACAATGGGTTCTTAAACTGGACCGGAGGGCCGGAACAAAAGCATGGATGGAGTGTTTGTGTGAACTAATATAAATTCAAAGTAAACATCATTACATAAAAGGGTACGGTCTTTTTTTTTTTAGTTTTATTCATTTCAAACGGGCCGGATCCGGCCCGCGGGCCGTAGTTTGCCCACGGCTGGCCTAGACTCTGCCGCTGCCACAGCTGCAGGGTGCTCTGGGGTCCCTCAGGCTCTCTGCCCCCACGTACTGTGGCGTTTCTTCCTCCCCGTGTCACAGCTCTTCCTTCTGTCTCAGCACTTGGCTCCCCTGAGTGAGGGCTCCCACGGTCTCCCCGGTGGGTGACCCCAGCTTCCTTCTCCAGCCAGCACTGTGCTCCAGGTGTGATCAAAACCCTGCCAGCCCCCTCCACCCCCCAAAGAAACCCTGCCAGTCCCTCCCACCCGTCTCCCCAGACCAGCCTCTCCAGCCCCTCCACCCCCCCACCCATCTCCCCGGACCAGCCCAGAGCCAGTTCCGGAGCCAAGGCTGTTAGTGACTTTGCCGTAGGCGACCGGCAGGTGCCAGGGAGGAGCCCAGGCACTTGCGAGGCCTCGGCCAGGGGATCGTGTGTGAGAAGCTCAGAGATGAGTCTTGGCTGGACCGAGGCCAGGGGCCAGGGAGGAGCTTCGTCTGTTTCACTTGGCAGCGGTGGGTCAAGCGAAGTCCCCCAGACGCCGTTCAGAAAGGCTGGTTCCGGGGCCAGGAAGCCTCGTGGGACCGCAGAGTGCGCTCCCCTCACCTCCGTGACTTCCCAGCGAGGGCACATGGCCGTGTCCTCCAATCACAGCAAGATCTGCCTCTCCCACCAACAAGCAGCACGCGGGGCCGCCCCGTCGTCAGTCAGTGGCATCGAACCCCCGCTGCCTCCCAGGCCCCACGCCCAGGGACAGTCACCACAGGTCGGAATAGCCGTGGGTTTCTCCTCGGTCCAGGTTCTGCCTTACACATACACACATGCACACATACACACATGCACACACACACACACCACACTCTGCACACGCACCATGCACACTGCACATGCACCACACGCATACACACCACACACATGCACACACTGCACACACACACCACACGCGCATACCACACTCTGCACACACACCACACTCCGCACACACACACCACGCACACACATACACACCATGCACATGCACCACATGCACATGCATACACACGCACACACACGCACAGTCCTGAACTCCTTTAGCCATCACCTCCTTCAAACCGCCGAGTCAGGTTTTGTTGATTTTATCGTGACTGTGACCCATGCGAAGGCAGAAGCGTAGCCTTTGGGGTAAGAGCGAGGGCTGCAGAGGAGTCCTCAGGAGCGGCTCCTCCCCCGCGGTCTCCTCCCCACGGGGAACCCGGGGCAGGGTCTCCAGGACACTGAGCCGTCCTGCGGGCGGAGCCCCCGAGGACACTGTTCGGCAAAGCGGGGCCTGCTGTTTTTTATCATTATTTTTTTTTTGCGATGTTTTCACTTATCTCTGTCCTCCAGGCGGGCTTGCTTTTGAGCGACTGCTTTGAACGCGACCATCATGTCGATAGCATCTTCTGATCGCTGCCGATCGGGGCGGAGGGCCCGCGGCGCTGTCCTACCTGTTTGTCCGGAAAAGCACAGGGCGAGCTCCTGGGGGAGAAGGCCGCGTCAGAACACGCTCAGTACGTATTTCGCAGACGGGGCCACAGGGCCATCCAGAGCGAACCGGCTCATGGTCCTACCCCCCGGGCAGGCGCCGTCCCCTACATCCGGCCTGGATCTGCGTTTCTCTGGTGATGGGAAGTGGGACTGCGCGAGCAGGGGCCGTTTGTACTTGATTTTCTGCGCGCGCTGGGTTTATATCCTTGAAGAAATCACCTGTTTGTGGTCCCAGTTTCCCATGTCTTAAGCGCCGCAGGCCAGGCGACCCGACCTCCCACCGCGTTTACTGAGCTCTGTCACTGACCATCTCAGGTCCCCACACCAGAGACCACGCAGCACCCAGGTGAGCCCTGGTGTGAACTCGGGCTTTGGGTGTGGTGACAGGGGTGCTCCTGGGGGAGGCTGTGCATGGGTGGGGGCCGCGGGGTGTGGAGACTGTGCTTTCCTATGAACCTAAAACGACTCTAGGAAAGTGAATCCTGATAAAAATGTTTGTTCTCACACTAAGACGCAGACTCGCTCTCTCCTGTCTGAGGCCCCTGGGAACGGCTGGGGGCCTGGGAGCCCAGCCGCCCTCCCCTCCTGACTGGGGTATCTGAGCCCAAGGTCAAAGAGTGCTCCTTTTGGGGGTGGGGTGCAGGCCGCCTGTCCAGCTCCCCAGCTCTGGGCAGCGTCTGGGGGTGACCCTATTCCCAAGCTGGGCGATGTGGGGGGCCTGCTTGCCCAGAGCTTGGACTCAGTCGTGCAGGGGGGTGGCCCAGGTGGACACGGCGCTCCCGGCCTCCCTCCGTGTGGGCACGGAGCCCAGCCGGGCTCACGCTGCAGCCCCCACTTCCGGAGGCCAGGCTTCCCCGTCTCACCCTCCCCCGTCCGTGTCCCAGACAGAGCGGGGCAGTGGACGCCTTGTCCCTCAGCTGCAGAGGGAGCACGCGGTGAGCCTGGCAGCCACACAGGCCCATTACCAGTGCCACACGGAGCCCTTCAGCTCTGGTTGCCTGTCGGCTGTGATCAGAGTAAGCAAACATCCTGCAAGCCAGGCAGGACTGGAGTGGGGTGGCCCCTCTTGAGGAGGACCCTGGGGAGAAGCCGTGGGAGAGGAGGTTCTGCTCTTGTGATTCGCTGTGTAAAGTGGGAGGGCTGGGGTCATTGTCTCCCCTTCAAAAAAAGCCAACGGCTCAGAGAGGCTCTGCGGCTGCCCCATATCACACAGCAGCAGAGGCCAAGCTGGCCGCCTGGAAGCCGTCCCAGGGCCACAGGGAATTGGCTGCCTGAAGACAGGGTGTCCCTCCCAGTTCCACCCACTCCCAGTAGCTGACTCCCTTCCTCCACTTTCATTCTCCTGCAGTCTCTCCTCAAGCAGAGTGTGCCCCGCTCAGAGGCCTAGCTGGCTGCTGCCTTCCTTCCAGCTCCCTCTGAGGTTGAGGGGCATCTAGGGACCCCCCCCCCAACCCCTAGCCCTGACTTGTAGTGGCAGCCATGCCCGGGCAGCTCTGAGAGGCTGTGAGAGGGCACAGAGGCCTGGGCCAGCCCCCAGCACCCCAGGGACACTGTGTGGGGAGACATCATTCTCATGCTCTAGTTCTCTAGACACGGTTCCCTTTATGTCTGTGAACTGACCTCATAACAGATTGAAAATAACTGGTTTAAAGTCCTTGTCCAGTAAGTCCAGTGTCGGGAACAGTTTCTACTGGTTTTGTTTTCTTTGTCTATGGGCCATACTTCTCTGTTTCTTTGCATCTCTGTTTCTTTTGTTGTGGAAACTGAACATTGTACACAATGGAATGTGGCTATTCCAGAAGTCAGTCTCCTCTCCTTCCCGGGTTTGTTGTTTGCTCGGTGACTTTCCTGAATGAATTCTGTAGCGTCTGTATCGACACACGCAAAACATGGATAAATCACAAAATAATGGTGCTGAGTTGAAGAAGCCACATGAAAAAGACAATATACTGTATGACTCCATTCATATAAAACTCTAGAAAACACAAAGTGATCCAGAAAAACCCTGGGAGGGAGTGAGTCTTAGATTTCAGTGAACGGAGCGTGTGGTCTTGGGTGCAGCATTATGTCCATACTCCTGGGAAATGCCATGTTGGACACCCACAAAATCCCAGTCACGATGGGAAGTATTAACGGGGCCAATTCACAGTTCCAACAATCCTGCTGCTGCCAGCAGCTTCTGTTGTTTTAACATGATGCTGACGTTACAGAGAAAGTCATTGTTATTAAAAAGAAAACAAAACAAAACACAAAAACAGTGATTGCCTGGGATTGGGGTGGGGGCCGGGAGGGGCGGGTGATGGAGATGTTTGTTATCTTGATTGTGAGGGTAGTTTCATGGGTGTATACATGTGTCAGACTTAAACTGTAACTTTAAATGCCTGCAGTCTATGGTGTATGTATTATGCCTCAATGAAGCTGTTTTAAAGTTTTTAAGATGACCTGGACCTGCTCCCGGAAACGACCATGTCCCCTCTCCCTGTCCCCCACACGCAGAGCTGATGCCATGCGTGTCCCACTAGGTCCTCGGCGTCTCCCCTGGTGCCTGGGCCTCCGCTCAAGGCGATGAGACCGATGAGACCGTGTCCACAGGGGTCACCCTGAGAGGATCCACCTCGCCTCCCCAGCAGCTGCTGGGACCGAAGGAGGCGTGTGACAGATCTGAGGGCCCCCAACCCAGGAGCCCTGGGCCACTCCCCAGAGGCTGTGCCTGAGACTGGGAAGCTAGAGGCCCCCGGGCCCTGCTCTGAACCCAGATCCACGAGCACTCAGGGCGTGGCCACCTGAAGACTGCAGGACACCTGCGTGTGCATGTGTGTGCACATGTGTTGTGCATGTGTGTGCACATGTGTATGTGTGTGTGCGCGCGTGCTGCTGTGCTCCTTTGCTGAACAGACCCGAGCCCAGGAAGAACCAGGGGACATCAGTGCGTGCGCAGTCAGCCTCTGAGGGCCCAAACCCCCCCACC
>NW_005359352.1:887877-888157 GCF_000412655.1 Myotis brandtii | reverse complement strand
GAGTTTCGGTTTCGGTTGCGGCCCAGCCTTACCTGCAGGGCAGCTGTGGCGGGAAAGGGCTGTGGAGGCGCCCCACGCCCTGTCCTCTTCCTCTTCCTCTTCCTCTGAAGCGCAAGTCCAGGACCCTGGGCTTGTGAGCGGAGCTGCTGCTCCCAGTTGGGCAAACCCAGGCATCCCCGGTCCCAGTGCACGCCCTGAGCCCAGCCGGGCCTGATCCGAGGCCTCCAGCGTCCTGAGCGGAAGGAGTGGGGGCATGTGTGTCTGTGAGGCCCCGGCCCAG
>NW_005359352.1:883186-884837 GCF_000412655.1 Myotis brandtii | reverse complement strand
GCCCCCCCACCCCCCCCCCACTCCCCCACCCCCGCCTGCAGCCAGAAGAGCGAGAATGAGGCAGAGCAGCAGCCAGGGCAATGCGGGCGATGGCAGGGCTGAGGCTGCGGCGCCCAGGAAGGGTGGTCTCTGGGCTGAGACAGGCCTCGTCCCCCCAGCACCCCACTCCCCCACCCCCGCCTGCAGCCAGAAGAGCGAGAATGAGGCACCAGAGCAGCCAGGGCAATGCGGGCGATGGCAGGGCTGAGGCTGCGGCGCCCAGGAAGGGTGGTCTCTGGGCTGAGACAGGCCTCGCCGTCCCCCCAGCACATCAGGAGCTTGCCCCCCTCCCCCACGTGTGAGCATCAGTTTTACCCGTCGCTGGGCCAGCCCCGCCCCCAGGTGTGCAGGCAGGCACGGCGCTAGGGGCTGCTGGGGAGGACTTTGTCCGGGTTAACGCCTGCGTCAGGGACTGGAGGTCACATCTCCCTCCAGAAGGTGGGGGGCCCCATCCAACCGGGAAAGGCCTTGCGAAGCTGAGGTGTCCCTGGAGAAGAAGAAGTCCCACCGTGGCTGTGGCACAGCCCTGCCCAGGCCCAGCCTGCCCCTGGAAGGGTGCAGATAAGGCGACCCATGGGCCTGAGCCAGCCTGGGGTCCCAGCAGATGGCCACGGCCCCCGACCCCTGGCATTCCCCCGAGGGCCTGTGCTCTCTGAGGGCCTGGGACCGCCCAGCCTGGCCGTGAACACTGCGCTTCTGTACTCCAGTGGGGGGTGCTGCCCCGTGACCTGGGGGGCTCCAGCCCCTGCCCCTGCCCAGGTCACAGCTGGGGCTGCCCATGCCATACAGTCCCACACGGGGGGTTGGGGGGGTCCCTGCTGCTCCCTCTTCCCCAGCATAAAATATAAACACACATATACCACACAGCACACACACACACAAAACACATACACCACACACACCATACATACCACATACACACCACACACACAACACCACACACACACACTATACATACCACATGAATACCACGTACACACACACACACACAACACAACACAACACACACACACAGGCTGACACGAGGGAAGATTGGGCCCAGTCCAGCCAAAAAAGCCCTGCCCAGGCGGGGACGTTGGTTGCCTGTAGGTGCTCCGTCCACAGTGTGAGGCGGACGGCATGGCATACACATGGGACATAAAAACCCAAACAGCCAATTCAAGCCTGACCGGGCTGGCTCCTCACCCCTCCCCGGCCTCAACGTCCCCCTCTGTAACCTGGGGCGATGATGAATGCAAAGTCTACGTAAAAGTTAAACGAGGTCATGGGAAAATGTCAACAGAGTCTGGCGCACTGTTCGAGATAACGTAGCTAAGACGACCAACTTGTTTACTTCGTATTCATATTGTTCAGGGCGAAGCTGGTGGCTCCTCGGGTCCTGCTGTGCTCAGCTCTGAGCTGGGGGCTGGCATCTTTGAGGGTTAAAACCCATTTCTGTGCTGAGTCAGGGGCTGGCCAGCGTGGGACCACAGGGAGCGAGGAGCAGGGTCCCGACAGATCCTGGCTCAGGCCCCTGCGGGGCCCACACGTGGCCCATGCGAGCCACGTCTCCACTGGCCGCTCTGCCAATGCCTTGAGCTGCTGCCCGGCTGGCACTGCTGCCTGCCTGGCT
>NW_005359352.1:878324-882742 GCF_000412655.1 Myotis brandtii | reverse complement strand
CACTTAGGCCGCCTTCCCGGGCCCGCAAGTGGTGCGTGCTGTGGCCCAGCGCCCACTGGCCTCCAAAGGGTTCTCCTGGGCTGATCTGGGGACAGGGGCCCTGGGGCATCCGTCCAGGTGGCCTTGTAACCTGGTGGAGGCCCTGAGTGGGGCGCCGTCGGGAGGCGTGCGTCCCGGGCTCTCTCGTTCCCTCTCCGAGGGTGGCTGGGGCGGTTGCATCTGTTCTCCGGGTCTGTTTCCACAAAACCATGGTCCCGGCCCAGCCGTGTCAGTGACGTCTGGGAACGTGGTGGAAACGCCAATGCACAGGCTCCGTGCGGACTCAATGGGCCGGAAGCTCTGGGGGTCTCGCCCTTGGGGGCTGCCGCTCAAGTTAGGATACGGCCCCGATCCCCTCATGGTCCCTTCCCGGGCTCATCTCATCCTCTTGGCACCCACTGTGTATGCGAAGGTGGGGCGGTGGGGAGTCCACACCGAAATGTCATCTCCATTCTCTGGAGGGCCACCTCCTACTTGTCTCTTAACACCGGCTCCAGCGACTCTCCCGGGGAAGCCACCCGCCGGCCTCCGCCAGCTCCCGCAGGGTGGCCGGGCAGTCGCTTAACACGTTCTTTCTAGTCTATTCCTCCCTCACGGGGCCCCCGCCCCCGCAGAGGGCTGTCCGCCTGTGTCACCAAGAAGGTGGGTCTCGCGTGAGCCTTCTCCGCTCTGTATCCCAGAACCTTCCTGGATCTCAGGCCTCTCTCTTCCCTCCCGCTCTCCGAGGAAGCAGGTCCGCCCTCCTGCCCAGGCCAGCTTCCCCGTGGGCGACCCCCCAACGCGCACTCCCACACCTCTCCGCCGGCGCCGCTCCCCCTTCTGGCATCACTCATTTGTCCCCATGACCCTTCCCTTCAGCATCTGGACATGCTCAAGCTCCTGTGCTGTCCTTTAAGTCCCCCCCACAGTTCACAGGAGGGAAAACAGGATGGCTTTTACATACGGCGATTCTCAAGTCAACTCCGTCAAAGAAATACAAAATAATATTATGAATTCTCAGGGTTTTTTCCACTTAGCTGGGCAAAGGTCCGAAGGCTCAAGAAGGCCCGCATTAGTGAACAGATGGAACTGGCTTTGCAGCCTTGCTGGCAGATCCAGAGCACGAAAGCACGTTTGGAGGACAATTTGACAATCTTTCTAAGTTAAAAATGCACATACCGCCCTGGCCGGTTTGGCTCAGTGGATAGAGCATCGATCGGCCTGTGGACTCGAGGGTCTCTGGTTCAATTCCCAGTCAAGGGCACATGCCCGGGTTGCAGGCTCGATCCCCAGTAGGGGGCATGCAGGAGGCAGCCGATCAATGATTCTCATCATTGATGTGTCTCTCTCTCCCTCTCCCTTCCTCTCTGAAATCAATAAAAATATATTTAATTTTAAAAAGGCACATACCCATGTGTCAGAGTTCTCACAGCGCTTTATTCATAACAGCCCCAGGTTGGAAACAATCCTGATGGCCATCAAGAGAAGAACAGGCCGGTCCACTGTGTGTTCTATGTGTGTTCTTCAGCAACAAGAACAAATAAATCCCAACCCAATGCAACTCTATGCCAGACCCAACAGAGAAGGCGCCATGTGCTTCTCTTTGCACAAGTGTCGCATGTGCCGGCGGAGTCTACGGCGTGAGGAGCCGTGATGAGGCTATCCTGGAACGGGTCGTGAAGGGGCTCGGACCCCGCTGATATTCTGTTTCTCCATCTGGGGGCTGGCGGCAAGGGGTTTGCCTGTGAAAATTCACCGAGTGTGCACTTTCTTGTAGCTAGCCTGAACTTCAATTAAAAGTTACCAAAAACCAAAAAATTAAGAAAAGAAATACAAGTGCAGGTGACCCAGCAATTCCAATAGGAAGTGGCGCTGTAGTTACTCTCACATGTGGACAAATGATGCGTCGACACTTTGGCCTGGCAAGCTGGAAACAACCTCAGCCCCGGCCAGGTAAGCAGGCGAGTGAACCCCTGCATGCATCCACCTAATGAAACATCATGTAACCGTTACAGAGCATCAGGCTGACTTCTGTGTCCTGATGGGTAACGGCGCCACGCTCACTGTTACATATAAGTCAGGGAGCGAGGCTCAGAAGGTGCACAGACGGCTACCGTGTGTCACAGCATGCTTGTGCGTGCGGGAGCGAGGCTCAGAAGGTGCACAGACGGCTACCGTGTCACAGTATGTTTGCACACACACACGCACACACACACTCTCCCTGGAAGGACACACGAGAGAGGGTGGCATCTACTGCATACAGCAGTTACCCGTGTCCACTCTGCCTGCCCGTGCTGGCTCTGACCCCAAGTCTGTGGCGCCCGGTGCTGGCGAGGGCTCAGTGAGGTCTCTGAGTGACTGTCTTTAGTTTAAAACACGTCAATAACCCCCTGATGACAGGCGGGCCCAGAAGCCAGGGCTCGGCAGCAACCACACAGCCTGGTGTGTGCGCGCGTGTGTGTGCGTGCAGAAAGGCTTCATGGAAAAGTGGTACCTGGGTAGATGTGGGGGAGAACGGACGACCGACCAGCGTGAGTGAAGACCTGGCTGTGTGTCTGTCTGTCTGGAACATGGGCTGGACGTGGGAAGAGGGCCTTACGCCTGGAGAGCCCTGAGCCAGCCTGTGGCCCGAGTTGCCAGGTATTGCCGCTGTCCAGGGAGCAGAAACAGAAACTGGAGGGAGAGCTCTGGCACCAGCCTCCAGGGGCGGCAGCCTCCTGGGGGGCCAGCTTCCTGGGGGGCCGCTACCGCCTCCTGCTCTGTAGGCATGAGACCCCGCCAGCCTGGGCGTGGCCCCACTGCAGGCCTGGGGTTTGGATCCGGTCTGACTCCCAAGCCCTGGCTCTGCGGAGCAGCCCTGCTGTGGGGAGTGAGGAAAGGGTCCCGAGGAGTCGCACGGGGGCCACAGAGCGGGAAGCAGGGCTGGGTGTCCTTGCAGAAGGAACGCCACAGGCGAAGGTTCTGCTTGGAGAACTGGTTGGAAAGGATGCGGGACGCGTTGCCGTCACCAAGGCGGGCCCAGGCAGCAGGCCCAGCCCCCAGGCCCGGAGCTGCCTGCATTCCAGCTGAGGGCCTGCAGGTGGGTTGGCTACCCTCTCTACTTCCGGGAGAGGGAGATCGTCTGGCAGTGAGACGAGGGGCAGATTGTAGGTGGCGAGGCTGGAGGGAGACCTGTTGGGAGGCAATGGCGATAATTCAGGTGAGAGGGGACGGTAGCCCGATGAAGGCAGGAGTGGGCCCCAGAGGGAAGTTAATAGTTGGAGAGATATTTAGGAAGAAGAAGGGCATGGAATGATTGGCAGAAGCCGCAGGTGCAGGAGAGGGAGGAGTCAAAGATGACCTTTGGATTTTGGGGTAGCTGGAGGTGAGAAATCCAGGTTTGGATACAACATGAGTTCAGACGCAAGGACACTGCATTAGAGGTGTCTGCAGGAGAGCCCCGTGGGGGGCCCAGTAGGGGCTCCCCTTTATTCGCTTATCCAACCAATAGTTACTGTTGCCTGCAGTGAGCCAGGCGTGGGGGGCGGGGCGGGGGGTTTGCAGTGAATTAAACAAACTCCCTAACCTTGGAGGATTAATTGCGGAGCCAATTAACAACTAACTAAAGAAACAGCGTTACGGGTCATCAAAGGTGCTGTGAGGACCCGAGGAATAGCGGTCACCCTCCTCAACCAGAGCAGGCCCGTGAGAGACAAGCGGGGGGCCGAGTCCTGAGCCCCACCTGTTCCTTCTCCGCATGAGGGGCAGAGGTGCCCTGGGTCTCTCTCTCACTCAGGCCTGACCGCCTCCCAGAGGGGGTGCTACTGACACTGGGTCTGGGAAGAATGGGCGGTTTCACCAGGCATCTTTCAGGTGGTTACCTGTCTTGGCTTCTCCTGACCTCACTTAAGAGTGGAAACTGTGCCCGGCCAGTGTGGCTCAGTGGTTGAGCGTGGACCTATGAACCAGGAGGTCACAGTTCAGTTCCCACGCAGGGCACAGGCCCGGGTTGCGGGCTCCATCCCCAGTAGGGGCCGTGCAGGAGGCAGCTGATCCATGATTCTCTCTCATCACTGATGTCTCCATCTCTCTCTCCCTCTCCCTTCTTCTCGGAAATCAGCAAGAAAATATCTTAGAGTGGAAACTGCGGCCCAAAGCTGCCCGGTGAGGGGTGTCAGACACAGACACAGGCCTGGGAACGGGCTCCGGGCGCTGCAGGAAGCAGCAGATGCAGGCGGTCGGCTGGAGCCAGCCAGCTTCCAAAGCTCTTCCTGGTCCGTGATGCACCCTCAGGGCCAATCGCCGATGCAGAAAAACGAAAAACAAGCCAGCAGTGCCGGGCTGAGGCCTCCAGGGGCACTGATTCAATTCGCGGGGCGGCGGGCGGCGGCCCCTTTAAACGCGGTCCCCTCCCGAGTCAC
>NW_005359352.1:869464-877436 GCF_000412655.1 Myotis brandtii | reverse complement strand
GCGCCCCCAGGGCTGCGGGAGGTCGCTGGCTGGTCCTGGCACCGGGTCGTTGCCACGCGTGCACCGCGAGGGTCGGAGAGACTGGGAGCTCTGCGCCTTCTGCTTCCTCCCCGCACGAAGTCACGTCTGTGACTCCAGATTGTCCAAGGCCCCGGGAGAGCTGCCTCCTTGCGGTGTGCCTGCGGGGACCTGAGCGGGACCGGAGGGGGGATCTGAGCGGGACCTGAGCAGGACCGGAGGGGGGAACCTGAGCGGAACCGGAGGGGTGATCTGAGCGGGACCAGAGGTTTGACGCCTGGAAGTTACTTGCAGCTGGAAAGAGCGGGTGCGACCCTGGGAAGACAGCCTCCTGTTTGCGGGGGACCTTACAGATGCTTCCTCTCACCCCCCCCCACTAGCCTTGAGGCATGAAGGTGTGACATGTCCCCCAGACCAGGAACAGGCTTTACACTCATAGGCCCCCCAAGTTCTGCTCGACAGGGCCGGGGGGAAGGCTCTGAACGTTGCCCAAAACGCACCCGCAGGGAGCGCTCCCCATGGCTTTGCCAGCTCAGCCCACCAGAGAGCTGGATGGAGTCGGTGCCCCTCCTCCCGCCTGTGGGATTAACGTCTAATGAATCAGTGACCAAAGAGCATGAACTTTATATCAAGAACCTTTCTAAGAATCAGGGTTTTCTGTGGAAAGGGCTTGCCAGCCACGCCCAGTCATCAGAATGTTGGCGTGAAAGCAGAATTGTCTGAGCGTCCTGTTGACATCTCTCCCTAGAGCGGAACGCGCTGTGTGCGGAGTGCGGTGCGTGTGTGGAGTGCCGTGCGTGTGTGGGGTGGAGTGCGTGTGTGACATGTGAGTACAGGCTCCTGTGCTCGTGTCCGCACGCCTGTCTCTGTGTTTCCCGGGGCTGAGAAGCCGTTGTGTCGCCCGCCTTTAGGTCGACATCATGGACATCTGCGAGTCCATCCTGGAGAGGAAGCGGCATGACAGCGAGCGGTCTGCGTGCAGCCTCTTGGAGCTGAATGACATCGAAGCTGTCGAGGCTCTTGTGTGCATGAGCTCCTGGGGTCAGAGGCCCCGGGCAGGCGACCTGTGGAAGATGAGACCCCTCACGCCTGTGTCTGACTCTGGGGATGTCGCCGCCCCTCTGCTGGTGGACGAGGCCACACCCGAGCTGCCCAAGGACCTCCATTCCTTGTCGACGCTGGTAAGAGGCGGGGGGAGGAGAGGTGTGTGCAGTGGCCAGCGCGCCTGGAATACATGTGCTGCGGGACGCGTGGGCAGGGTCCCTGGGAGGCTGGCAAGCAAGGGCACGGCCTCCCCTGTGGAGGGCCTGAGACGAAGCTGTGTTTTGTCTTTTGGAAACATGTTTTTCCATGGATCGACCACAGCTTGCAGCCACAGGGCTAAAATGTGCATAGCACAAAACCTACAGGTTGATTTGAGAAAGCAAAACGTACTCATTTCCCTGGGCAATTGCAGGGTGGGGACCAGGTTCCCCCAGATGACCGAGTCCAGGGTCAGGGTAAGTGGGTGGCGGCTGGGGAAAGCCCGTGCGTTGGCACCAGACACCCTAAGTTAGCGGGTGGAAATACTGGCCTCTGCCTCCAGGTGGCAGCCAGCTTCTGACTTGGGGGAGTTGGCTGCCATCAGGCACTGTGTTCTGTTTCCTTAACTTGCTGAGGCTCTGACATTGCTGGGAGAAACGCGCCTCAGCTTGGAGAGGTGAGAGCTGTCTGTCACTAACGGAAGTGAAAGTGGTCACCTAATGGCCCTGGGCTGGAAGCTGGCGCTGGAGAGAGACTGCGGGAACCGCTTGGAGAGGGATGAGAAGGGCCGAGCGTGCGTAGCGAGGACTGCAGAGTCTGGCCTGGCTGCTGGAGCCCCTCAGAGCTCTTGGCGTGGGGCTCTTCCCGGGAAGGCTGACAAGCGGGAATTGTTGGGGCGGTACAGAGAGGCTTGGTTTAGGCAGGCCACCGGTTAGAGCAGCGGTTCTCAACCTGTGGGTCGCGACCCCTTTGGGGGTCAAACGACCCTTACACAGGGGTCGCCTAAGACCATCGGAAAACACATCTATAATTACATATTGTTTTTGTGATTAATCGCTATGCTTTAATTATGTTCAATTTGTAACAATGAAATTGGGGGTCACCACAACACGAGGAACTGTATTTTTATTTTGATTTTTTACAGAGAGGAAGGGAAAGGGATAGAGAGTTAGAAACATCAATGAGAGAGAAACATCGATCAGCTGCCTCCTGCACACCCCCCACTGGGGATGTGCCCGCAACCAAGGTACATGCCCTTGACCGGAATCGAACCTGGGACCCTTCAGTCCCCAGGCTGACGCTCTATCCACTGAGCCAAACCGGTTAGGGCACGAGGAACTGTATTAAAGGGTCTCGGCGTTAGGAAGGTTGAGAACCACTGGGTTAGAGCGTGGCCTCTGGGCATCATCGCTCTGACGGGTTTGCCTGGCCTCATCTCGCGGGCACTGGCTGAGTGTGTATCAAATGAGAACCACTGGGGTTTCAGAAACATTTCTGAGGATCCAAAGTTACTGTGGAAAGCTCTCCCTTGAGTGTCAGTTTGTTTTCTCATCATAGTCCTAACGCTCCCATCGCTCGTTTCCGTCACTGTGCGGGCCCAGGAGCGGCACTGATTACCCCGAGCACAGGGATAGGTTTGGGAGGTCAGGAAAGCGGGGGAGACCAGAAAGTAGAGGCTTAGACCAGTTTTTTTAAAGGCGTCGGGAGCATCCTGGTCAAAGTAAATGCCTTTTAAAATGTAACCAAAGCAGCCTTTTCCACACAGTCTTTTCTTCTCCCCCAAGTGCATGACTCCTCCTCAGAGCCCTGACCTCATGGAGCCATTGGCGAGAACACTCGTTCCTTCCCAAGCACCTGATTCCAAAGCACGGGTGGCAGCCAGCGCCCTCAGCCGGAGGGAGGAGAGGAGCCTGCCAGGTTTGAAGCCAGAGTGGCTGCAGCCGGCCCCTGGCGCCCCCTGCAGGGCTGTGGTGGCCGGTGCCACCCACCACGCCCTGGGGAGTCCTGCTCCCGGCCACATTCCTGCCTCCCAGCCTCCAGACCACAGGGGAGGAGCAGCACCGCTTCGGGGACACGCGGAAGCTTTGCGGGACGCGCACCCCAGAGACACTCCCCTCACCGTGAACTCAGGGCCCCGTCCGCCTTGCTCCAAGAAGTCTGGCGACCGGGTCCCCCCCGACCAAGGCCAGCTGGCAGGTCGGCCGGTTGCGGTCCCACCCTGCTCACCAAAGAACTGTGAAAATAACCTGCCCGGGAACACCGCGCCTCTCATTTCTGTCCCCGTCCCCAGCCCCCCCGTCCTTTGCCAGATGGTCCCTGTGACTGGACAGAGTGGCGTGTTGCCGGCATTTTTGAAGGCACCTCCCCCCGTCTCCGCCGGGACTGTCGCACCCATTCTGCCCCACGCTGCTCCAGGGCCCCAGCCGGTGCTCATGGGACCACCTGTGCCTCCGGGAGCTGTGATGCTGGTGCTGCCCCAGGGGGCGCTCCCCCAGCCCGCCTCCTGCTCCCCGGCAGGTGTCGTGGCTGCGGGGAACACCAGGTTGTTGCCTCTGGCCCCGGCCCCCGTGTTCATCGCCACCAGTCACAACGGGGCCCCTCAGGCAGACTTTTCCCGAAGGAGGAACTATGTTTGCAACTTTCCAGGCTGCCGGAAAACCTACTTCAAAAGTTCCCACCTCAAGGCTCACCTCCGCACCCACACAGGTAAGTGCGAGGCAGGTGGGCAAGGGAGGCGCGGATCCATGTCGGAACCTGTCTGGGTTCCTAGAACACGGCATTGGCTCACCCCGTGCACAGAATGTAGGCGTCCTGTGGCGGCGACCCTTTGCTAGTGTTTAGGGTGATGCTTATGTGGCCCCTTTCTCTTCACGTGGCCGTGGGCATGCCATTCTCTCTGCGTGTTGGAAACTGCACCCCCATTCAGTAAACATCAGTGTGACTTAGGGTTACTGCGGGGCAAGGTCTCTCCAGTGTGTGGGAAAGTGTGAACTTCTGGAATATTTGAAATGTGAAGGAGAATAGTTTTCTTTTGGGAATATGTAGTTTTTCATTCAGAAGTCACACAGAAAGTATAATGACTTAGCGGTCTCTTTATGTCTTAGCTGCATTCAATAGAATTTTCTGCAAGGATGGAAAGTTTCTCTGCCCATTAGGAGAGCCGCTAGCCACACGCCCTTGAAATGTGGACCGTGACTAAGAAACTGAACCTGACGCATTCGTTAAGTTCACATTTATGTAACTCGGGGCTGGTGCTGCCGGGCTGTAACAGGTGTGAGGCCCCCGGGCGGGTTTCTGCCTGGGTCGCTGAGGGTGGGCTCTCAGGTGTCCGGGGCATGCTGCTCTTTGGGTCAGTGTTCTGTCTTGTTCTGCAGGGTCCAGTCGGCTTGTTAAACTCGCCTTTCAGGGTGTACACACACACACACACAGACAGACACACACACACACACACAGACAGACACACAGACAGACACACACACACACAGACAGACAGACACACACACACAGACAGACACACACACACACACACACACACCACACACACACACACACACACACACACACACACCCGTTCTGCAGCGAAGATTGCTCCATAAACTCTGGCCCTGAAATCCCTCCCACTGGCGTGTCTGCTGCTGGCCTGTGGGACAGCAGCGCAGATGGGCAGGGTGGGGGGGGGGCGGAGGGAGAGGGCCCTCCCTGGCACACTGCAGCTCTGAGGGGGCAGCTCCTGCTGGAGCATGGAGCAGCCTGGAGTTGGCGGGCGTTGCAAAGGGAGCTCTAGGCTTCTACTCTGCGGGCGGGCAGCTGATTGCTCAGGTGCAGGCTCCGAGCCTGGCCCGCCAAGCACCTGCCTCTCCGCCCTGACCTTCTCTCCCCAGCTCCACATCCTGCCCTTGACCTTCCCTCCCCATCTCCACATCCTGCCCTTCACCCACCACCCTCTGCCCAGCTCTTCTCTCTGAAAACCCGGGAAGGGCCTTCTCAAAGCCGTTCTTACAAGTGTTTCCTGATCTCATTCCTTCCTGACCCGAGCGGTGTACTGTATGTCCACCACACTTTCTTCGTGTTTTAGTTTCTTATGTACTTGACTGACTGACTGACTGTCTGACTGGATATAAACTCTTGGTGTCGCCCGTCCGGAGTGGCTCAGTGGTTGGACGTCGACCTATGAACCAGGAGGTCACGGTTTGATCCCCAGTCAGGGCACATGCAGTCAACCAATGAATGCATCAGTGAGTGGAACAACCGTTCTGGCTCTAAAAATCAATGTTTTTAAAAAAATACTAAGGAAAAAAGCCTTCCCCTTACCACAAGCTAACAGTTGAAGAGTTATTTTTATTTAAACGTAGCTTTTGAAAGATTGGACATCCTTGGGCCCTGCCACATTACAGCTCAGGTGTGGCAGGAAGAATGCAGCTTGGAGGATTTCTTGACTTCTGAGTGACCCGATACCAGTATAACTGTCCTAGATTTTGAGGAACAAAATTTAAAAACAACATGGGTCAGCCCTAGCTGGTTTGGCTCAGTGGACAGAGCGTCGGCCTGTGGACTGAAGGGCACATGCCCAGGTTGCAGGCTCGATCCCCAGTAGGGGGCATACAGGAGGCAGCCAATCAGTGATTCTCTCTCATCATTGATGTTTCTTTCTCTCTCTCCCTTTCCCTTCCTCTCTGAAATCAATAAAAATATATTTTTTTAAAAAATAAAAACAACACAGCTGCTGAGCGCTTAGTTTTCTGTAATGTGTGTTTTCTCGCCGCCAGGGGAGAAGCCGTTCAGCTGCAGCTGGGATGGCTGCGATAAGAGGTTCGCGCGCTCGGATGAACTGTCCCGCCACCGCCGGACGCACACCGGGGAGAAGAAGTTCGCGTGCCCCGTGTGCGACCGGCGCTTCATGCGCAGCGACCACCTGACCAAGCACGCCCGGCGTCACGTGACCACCAAGAAGCCACCTGGCTGGCAGGCAGAGGTTGGCAAACTGAACCGAATCGCCTCGGCAGAGAAACCCAGGAGCCCGCTGGTGAGCAGGCCGGCCTCGGCCTGAAGGGCCGGCAGGGAGTCACCCATGGGAACTTAAAAAGGCTTTTCAGGGAAGGACGGACTGATGGTTCTCTCCCAAAACCACTGTCGTGGGGGCTGGGGAAGAGCAGAGGCTGGTTCTGATGAGCGTATGTTACCTGTTCTCTTTTTGGTTGAGACCCTGTTCAGTGTCTTTTGTAGTTTCAGAAGTTTTTTAAGGAAAATGAAGAAAATTTGACGATCTAAATCACCAGCATTCAAACATTTCGGCAATAAATTTTTAAAAATCTGGATTTTTACAGCCTTTCTATTCATGTTTTGTAGAAACGAGACAGGGTATGACTTTATACTGTTTTTTTATGAAAAGATTTATATTGTTGGTACTCCGATCACCAGTTTCTAGATAGATGATTTTGCAGTCTTTTCAATGGTTCACGTTTTTATAAGAACCCTTCTTTCAGTAACCTTGAAACATTATTCAGCCAGAAAAAAAATATCGCAAGTTTGTAATCAGGCCTTTTAGAGCTAAGAATTTTTTAGAATCAAACTGGTTGACAGGGTCTCTTAGAGAAATGCCACACTTTCCTCTGAAAGCGTGGCAGGCAGCTTCCTCGTGACATTCTCTGGGGACGCTCCAGGCAGCCATTCCTTCACAGCTGTAGCCCAAGGATCAAAATTTTGGTTGCATAGAACTAGTCACCTGTGTCCGCGGTGTGACTTGTGCAGGATGTACCCAGAGGATGACTTTAACACACTCCACAGACAGACAAACAGACACCGTGTGGTCAGGGAGCCTCGGTAGGATCTGTCTGTGCTCTGTGGAGAGCACAGCATTCGCAATTCCCTGTTTGTACCTCAAACACCGAGGGAAAAAAAGAAGAAAAAAGATGCCGTAAGCACGTTACCCAGCTGCCCAGTTGTCAGGGACTTTTACTGTGGCCTCTTCCGTAGTATTTTTGTGGGCAGAGCAACTTCTTAGAGCAGCAGGGAGTGGTCTCATTGGTGGGAGGAACTTCCCACCCAAGTACAGGTCTGTACTCTGCACACCCAGGCGAAGGTGCATGCAGGCGGCCCAGCCCAGTGGTCTGGCTCCTTGATCCATTGAGAACTGGAGGAAATGCAAGTTATGCTTTTCCAGCTGCCACCCAGCTGCCCTTTCACTTGTGGTGTTTGAAGGAAACTGATCACAGAAAACTCCTTGCATTGGGGGTGTTTTGCCGTCCGACAGGAAGTAGACCACGGGCACCGACGTTGAAGCTGTGAGCACAGGCCCTCGCTCCACAGCGCCTGCCCCTGGCGACACCGAGAATCCAGGCGGCAGAACGTGCGAAGGAACGGAGGGATGGTGTCCATTGTGCCTGGTGTTCAGAGTTTGTCTTTGCCTCTTGGGGCTTGGCATTTACCTTTATTAGAAGGATGGTAAGGTGAGATATTGAATAAATATAATGAGGTTCGTGCAAGAGAACACCAATTAGATGCATACAGCGCCGGTCCTTTCTCTCCCACTCATACCTTTAAATCAGCATGAACACCTCTGTGTGCATGTCCGAGGCGGCATTAAGTTTGGGTATTTCCCCTCATTATGCAAAACAATGTTAGTCCTGCCAATGTGGTGGCGGATCCCACAAGGTGGAGTGCTTGCTCGCGCGTCACGCGGAATGTCATGCTCTGAGCAGCGTTTCTAAGGAGACGGGCTGCCCGTGGTTTTGATTTGCGCTTCCATTCCTGATCGGATGTAGAAATGCCTCCTGGAAACAGACTTCCTTTGCCTTCTGTCTGTCCCTGGAAGACGGCAAGTTGGGAAACAGTTTTGTCTGAAGAATTCTGTCCTGAGAGCCACCCTTGGTTGGTTCCACATGGAGCCCCGCGGCAGGCAGCTCTGGGCGCCCAGGCGGAGCCTCCCCTCTCC
>NW_005359352.1:866702-869419 GCF_000412655.1 Myotis brandtii | reverse complement strand
GCACTTTCGCTTGATCTTTGTTGACTTTGAGCCTTTTACGTGGTTTCAGTAATAAAATTTGAAATGTCTTGGAATTATGTTTCCTGTACCACCAGACTTTGACGTCTTATTTAAATGAATATGTGTGATGTAACTTTTTTCTTTGAATCGCATAAAACTTCTTTGATTTGCAAACTGGACTTGTGTCCCATGTCATTTAACTGCCCCAGTGACTTCAGAAAATAATTTACCAAATCCAGTGTACATAGGCCCAGCCTACGCCTTCTCTCTGTTCCCTGGGTTCCGTTCTGCTCCCGGGCACCCCAGGTTCCGTGGAGGGTTCTTTCTGAAAGAACAGTGTGAAGAGGCAGCTGCTGTGTGGGCCGATCTGGTGCTGGGTCTGGCCCTGGTAGGACCGTGGGTGCAGGGTGGCCCCATGCCCCTCCTCCTTGAGCTCTTCCTGTGCCA
Source organism: Myotis brandtii (assembly GCF_000412655.1). Taxonomy (NCBI): domain Eukaryota; kingdom Metazoa; phylum Chordata; class Mammalia; order Chiroptera; family Vespertilionidae; genus Myotis; species Myotis brandtii. The sequence continues at coordinate 868,972 of NW_005359352.1, read as the reverse complement.
AGAGGGGGGAGGGAGGGAACCTCACCCCCACCCTCAGCCCAGGCTTTAGAGGTGCCACGGCGCCAGTCTTCACTCCTGCTCCTGGGGTACGTTCTCTCTTGCACCCACTTGGGCTGGGATTTGCATCCACGTCCCCTTCAAGGAGCTGCTGCGGGTGTTGCCAGGGACGGTGGATTCAGGTCTCAGTCCTCATATTTGTCCAAAACGACCAAGCTCCTCATCTCCCCAACACTAGATTTTCTCACAGGTGACTCCCTTGTCTTTGAAAAGAACAGCAAGCCCTGGCTGGTTTGGCTCAGTGGATAGAGCATTGGCCTGGGGACTGATGGGTCCCGGGTTTGTTTCCGGTCAAGGGCACATGCCTTAGTTGTGGGCTTGATCCTCAGTTCGGGGGTGTGCAGGAGGCAGCTGATCAATGATTCTCATCATTGATGCTTCAATCTCTCCCTCTTCCTTCCTCTCTGTAATCAATAAAAAATATATTTAAAATAAAAAGAAAGTAAATAAAAAGAACAGCAAGCCCGGCTGGCATGGCTCAGTGGCTGAGCATCCACATATGAACCAGGAGGTCAGGGTTCAATTCCTGGTCAGGGCACATGCTCAGGTTGTGGGCTTGATCCCCGGTGTGGGGGTGCAGGAGGCAGCTGATCAGTAGTTCTCTTTCATCATTGATGTGTCTCCCTCTCCCTTTCTGAAATCAATAAAAATATACTTAAACAAAACAGCAAGACTACCCTTCAAGTTCTTCAGGTGCAGCTAGAGTCACCCTGGCCTCCGCTCTCACTTGACATTCAGTCAATCCTCTTGGCTCAGTGCCTTCCAAAGCCACCCATCCTGGGATGTGATGGTGGCAAAGACATGCAGGTGTGACTCGTGGGCCACGTGGGTCCTGGTCATGTGTGTGCATGTGTGTGCAGGCGTGCTGGGGAGGCGAGACCCTAAAGGGCTTTGCACTTAGCCGTCCACCTAGAGGCCTCCAACTCCAGCCCCTTTGCCCCTGGGAGGCGGCCACAAGTTGGTTACTCAGTTTTGTGACTCCTGCTGTCTTCCCTCTGTCTCCAAGGTCCTATTTCCCAGTTGCAACATCCACAGTGCCTTTGCTTTCAACCTGCCTCTCTGTGAGCGACTTTTAAAATGAGGAGCTTGAGACATGTTCTTAACAGCTGGCCCCATCCTGGGAGAGACACACTCAGTCCTCTGTCGGGGGGCTCGCTCCCCGAGAAGCCGAGAGTCCCCAGGTGGCGCTGAGCGGGCCCTCTCCCCAGAGATGATGAAGAGAGAAGACGCCACCAGCCGAGGGCCAGGGGAGGAGGTCCCCTTGCCTGAGGAGACACAGCCTTGGAGCTGGGGTCTGGGGCTCCCCCTCGGCTCCCACCAGCTCTGGGGAGCCGCCCCAGGGCCCCCTTCTCTGGACTCCAACACTACAGGTCTGACCACTAGTAACGAACTTTATCCAAGTCTAATCCACCTGCTAAAAGACAAGGCCCCCATGACAGGGATCATAGCACACCTACCCCACCTCCCGTCCATGTGTCTCTCCATCCATCCATCCATCCATCCATCCATCCATCCGAACTGAACTTATCATAAAACGAGGACTATGGCGACAACAGGTGTCACGTGCCTGGCACAGGGGGTGCACCCAGGGGGCGGCCTTGGCTGGGTCTGGGGCTCTGGCTGTGAGAAATGGAATGTTAGCTCCTTTTAGAAGAAGCGTTGTGCCCTGGCCGGTGGCTCGCTTGGCCGGAGCACTGTCCTGGGCACCACACGGCTGTGGGCGCGATTCCCACTGGGCCCGTCCCCAGGTTGCAGGTGGGTCCCAGGACGGTGCGTGTGGGAGGCGGCGGACTGACGCTTCTCTCCCACTGATGCTCCTCCTCCCTCCTCCTAAAATCAAACACCTGTGGGTGAGGACTTACAACATAACAATATTAAAAGAAGCATCTGTTATCACTAAAATAGTAACGGCTTTAATCGTCTTGTCAAAAGAGAGGGTTTGGGCGTGGGGAGGGCAGCTCTGGTTTGGGGGTTCTGAGCCACTCCCCGGGCTCCCGGGCTCCCGGGCTTGGCCTGCCTCGGAGAGGAGACCTCCGAGCTCTGCACCATCTGATCACAGAGGCCGAGTTCACGGAAACTCCCGCTTGTCCGACGGCACGGGCTGTGGTCCGTCGGGTGAGGTGCTCGTGCGCTTTGCGGGCGACGCCAGGCAGGCCGAGCTGTTGGTGGTAAACGTGAGACCAGCGGGGACCTCTTCCGGCTCCGGCCGCCAC
>NW_005359352.1:857875-866490 GCF_000412655.1 Myotis brandtii | reverse complement strand
TCCGGGAGCAGCCACACCTGGGCCATGCCGGAAGTCCCGCCTCCCCGCCTGCCCGTCAGGCTGCAGTCCTGGCCCAGCCTCTGATGGAGGGGCGTCCTGGGCCAGGCAGCCTTGTCTGTCAGTGGTGAGGGCAGGTGGCCCCGGAGGCCTCTCCAGGCGGGCAGTTCCGTGCCCAGGGGGCGGGAACCAGGCAGGGCAGGGAGCCTGGAACCCTGCGACCCCAGTTGTCAGAGTGGGCAGAGCCTCCAGGACTCCCTGAGGCCCAGCGGGCGGGATCCCTTTGGGAGGCAGCTCCTGCACAGGCTCCATCAGTCCTGCTCCTCAGGGGAGGCTGGGAGCCCGCAGGTGGTCTCACCTGGGAGCCTGTTAGAAATGCGGGCTCGGAGGCCCCCACGGCCCCACCGAGTCAGAATCTGCATTTCATCTCCAAGAGTGGGCAGAGCCTCCAGGACTCCCTGAGGCCCAGCGGGCGGGATCCCTTTGGGAGGCAGCTCCTGCACAGGCTCCATCAGTCCTGCTCCTCAGGGGAGGCTGGGAGCCCGCAGGTGGTCTCACCTGGGAGCCTGTTAGAAATGCGGGCTCGGAGGCCCCCACGGCCCCACCGAGTCAGAATCTGCATTTCATCTCCACGACATTCACCTGCAGAACTCAGGTGACTCCCTCCGGCCGGCCGCCCCATGACCACCTCCTGGCGGCAGCACGCAGGCCGGCGGCTGGCGAGCTCCGGACCCTCTGATGTGGGTGGGAAACAGTTTGAAGGTCCGTGCGTAGCTGCCTGTGGGCAGCAGCTCAGCTCCAGCTCGGCCCGGGAGGGGCAGGGTGCACCCCCAGCCCAGGCTCCCGGAGCCGGTCCGGCGGGGCCTCAGTGGCAGTACTCCTGCTCGATGCTGGCCATCAGCTCCTCCTCCGAGCAGTCGTACAAGATGACCGACCGCCTCTCCGGCCTCTCCTGGCTGCTGCCCGGGGCTCTGCGGCCGGAAACAGACGCGGTGTCAGGAGGCGAGGCGTGGCCGTGGGACTCAGTATCTCTCCCGGGGAGCCGCCATGGCCCCGCCAGGGGATTCTGCTCATCCCGTGACCAAAACCAGGAAGCCGGCCCTGGGGACACCTTCCCGGACTCCCCCTCTCGGCGAGCAGGCCTCTGCCCCTGCCTGCAGCGAGCCAGGGCTGAGTGCTCAGGGCGAGGCCCGAGCGAAGAGCCCAGTTCCGGTCCCGGCTCCGCCACTTACTAGCTCAGGGACCTTTCTTTTTCTCTAAAATGGAGCTGTCTTCACAGGTTCCTTCTGAGGCAGAAATGAGGTAAAATGCATGGACAGCATGTGACACAGTCTTGCCCTTGGCAAGTGTGTGTGGGGGGGGGCGCCACAGCCATTGGCCTGATGCTCCCTGACCCCCCACCTCTGGGGGTCCCACAGGAGCTGCTGCGGGGGACAGGGTGGGGCCCCCCCACAAGCCGACCTGAGGGTGAGCCGAGATGCTGAATGCCGTGTGTCTAGCATGGAGCGTGGCACCTAGAAGTGCTGGGCAGAGAGGTCCCAGCAAAGCCCCTGACACTTCCTGTCCCTGCTGTCCCCTCGGGGGCTCGCGGAAGGTGGCCAGGGCAAGGCATTCGGAATGGGGGGGCACCTCACAGACCCCAAGGGCGCCAGGGTCTCTTGAACAAGCCAGAGGGGAGCAGGAGTCCCAGGGCATCCATTCTGGGTCCTCAGCGGACCCTTCCAGGGGTTAAGTGTGTTTTCCTGGGACTAGAGGGGCCCATCTGTCCCCCTCTAGGCAGTAAACTCCTAAAGGCCAAGGTCAGTGTCTCATCCTGAGTGATGGGTGAGGCTGCGACCGGGAGGGGCGGGTCCGGGACGCCTGAGTGACTGGGTCAGGGCCTTTTTCAGGAGGGTCACAGCTGCTGGGACTGGGAGGTTCTGCGCTGTCCCAGGGCTGGGGCCTGCCCCCTCTGCGTGCCCCCCCCCAAGCCCCCCAGCAGAGCTTTGCATTCTAAGAGGGAGCTGCAGGGGGGAGGGGAATGGGGCCCTGAGGCTGTGGTGCAGGTGGAGCCCAAGGAAGAGCCGAGTCCAGCAGCAGGTGACTCCCGGACTTACTCAGACACGCCGCTGCTCTCCGGGGGGTCTTCCACTCTGTGCTCCGGGGACACCTTGAGAAGGACAGAAGGAAGAGGCATCAGAGGGTGACCGGTGGCGAGCCTCCCACCGCCCGGCTTTCTGTGACACCGATGGCCACCACGTTCAGCCCAGGGCTGAACAACATCCCCCTGTATGTGTGTACGGTCGGCCCTCCGTATCCGCGGGTTCTGCATCCAGATCCAACCAACAGGTCGGACATAGAAAAAGCAGCTCACGTTGCTGATGTGCACGGTGTAGTGAGGCTGCGGTGGTTGTGTTTGCAATGAGCACAGTCAGGGTTTTCTCTCGTCTTCATTCCCCAAGCAACACTGTAAAACGACTGTTTACACAGCGTTTGCATGACATTAGGTGTTATAAGTAACCCAGCGATGGTCTAAAGCGGTGGTCGGCAAACTGCGGGCTTGAGAGCCACACGCAGCTCTTTGGCCCCTTGAGTGTGGCTCTTCCACAAAATACCACGTGCGGCGCGCACGTACAGTGGCCACCACGTTCAGCCCAGGGCTGAACAACATCCCCCTGTATGTGTGTACGGTCGGCCCTCCGTATCCGCGGGTTCTGCATCCAGATCCAACCAACAGGTCGGACATAGAAAAAGCAGCTCACGTTGCTGATGTGCACGGTGTAGTGAGGCTGCGGTGGTTGTGTTTGCAATGAGCACAGTCAGGGTTTTCTCTCGTCTTCATTCCCCAAGCAACACTGTAAAACGACTGTTTACACAGCGTTTGCATGACATTAGGTGTTATAAGTAACCCAGCGATGGTCTAAAGCGGTGGTCGGCAAACTGCGGGCTTGAGAGCCACACGCAGCTCTTTGGCCCCTTGAGTGTGGCTCTTCCACAAAATACCACGTGCGGCGCGCACGTACAGTGCAATTGAAACTTTGTGGCCCATGCGCAGAAGTCGGTCTAAAGTATTTGGGAAGTTGTGTGCAGGTTATACACAGACACTGCACCATTTTAAAGAAGGGACTAGAACATCTGAAGGTTGTGGTGTCTGCGGGGGGCCCCCATGGACACCAATGGTGACTGTACCACTTTTCTAAAGAAAATTTATTCTTATTTTTCCAATTTACAGTCAATATTATTTTGTATTAGTTTCAGGTGTACAGCCTAGTGGTTAGATAATCATCTTTTACAAAGTGTCCCCCCAATATTTCTAGCACCCACCTGGCACCCATACACAACCATTACTATTACTGACTATAGTCCCTATGTTGTACTTTTCATTCCTACGACTGTTTTGTAGCTGCCAGTCTGCGCTTCTCAATCCCTTCACCTTCCTCACCCAGCCCCCAACCCTCCCCTCACCCAGCAACCATCACTTTGTTCTGTGTATCTAGGAGTCTGTTTCGGTTTTGTTTGTTTATATGGCTCTTTAGATTCCACATATAAATGAAATCATATGGGATTTGTCTTTCTCTGGCTGGCTTATTTCACTTAGCATAATACCCTGTGTCCATCCATGCTGTTGAAAACAGTTAAGAACTCATTCTTTGCCCTAACCTGTTTGGCTCAGTGGATAGAGCGTCAGCCTGCAGACTCAAGGGTCCCAGGTTCGATTCCGGTCAAGGGCATGTACCTTGGTTGCTGGGCACATCCCCAGTAGGGAGTGTGCAGGAGGCAGCTGATCGATGTTTCTCTCTCATCGATGTTTCTAACTCTCTATCCCTCTCCCTTCCTCTCTGTAAAAAATCAATAATATATATATATATATTTTAAAAAAGAATTCTTTTTTAGGGCCAAGTAGTATTCCGTTGTGTAGATGTACCACAGCATTTTTAGCCACTTGTCTAGTGATGGACACTTGGGCTGCTTCTATACCTTGGCTGTTGTAAATAATGCTGCAGTTGCCCTGATGGGTTTGGCTCAGTGGATAGAGCGTCGGCCTGCAGACTGAAGGGTCCCAGGTTCGATTCCGGTCAAGGGCATGTACCTTGGTTGCGGGCACATCCCCAGTGGGAGGTGTGCAGGAGGCAGCTGATCGGTGTTTCTCTCTCATCGATGTTTCTAACTCTCTATCCTTCTCCCTTCCTCTCTGTAAAAGATAAATAATTATATATATATATATATTTTTTAAAAAATAAAAAAATAATAATGCTGCAGTGAACATAGGGGGGCATGTATTCTTTTGAATTAGCATTTTAGGTTTCTTTGGCTATTTACCCAGAAGTGGAATCACTGGGTCATAGGCAGATCGGTTTTTAATTTTGGGGGGAAATTCGTACTGTTTTCCATGCTGGCTGCATTCCCACCGGCAGTGCTCAGGGTCCCCTCTCCTCTGCCTCCTCCCAGCACTGGTTGGCTTATGGGTGACAGCCATTCTGACAGGTGCGAGGTGACCTCTCATTGTGATGGCACCGTATGTTCTTTATGCATCTTGTTTGCCCGTCCGCCGATTGCCTCCGCCCTCTGGCGGTTGTGACTGACGCTCCTATGAACATGGGTGCACAGGACTCCACATGAGACGGGCTTACAGTTCCTTGGCCTGGATATATTCTCAGGGGCCACAGGGAGAAAAACAACACTTCTACCCAACTGTCCTCCAGCCGTTTCTCTGAAGTCACCCTCAGTTCCCGCTGGTCAGTTTCTGCTGGGCCCAGCTTTGCCGTCGCCTGGGATGGCTTTTCCTTTCGCCACCAGGTTCTGTAAGGGTTGTTACAGATACAGTTTCTCCCGTCAGGAGCACAACGGGGCGGAAGAGCACAAGGTTGGAATCAGACATCTGCACCGGCAGCCCGGCTGGCCTCCTCGCGGGGCAGGGACGGCGCACACACCATCACACCCGTGAACTGGACACCCTAAGGCTGCATCCAAAAGGTAGGCACACTCTTTCCTCAGTGATTCCCCTGCCTTGACGTTGACTTGACCTTCTCCGATGGGCGATGTTAGGCGCCCTTCCAGACGTACAGCTTGCAGAAGGTGCAAGGGGAGCGGGGATGGGAAGCAGAGACACAGCGGCCCCTGGTGGCTGCTCCAGGCCCCGGACAGACACAAGTGTCCGCCACCAGACAGCTGGCGGGCTGCCACCTGGAGGTCAGACAGCTGGACCCAAGGAGGGCAGAGCCGGCCGGGCGTGGGAACCTGGCTGAGCTCAGGGAGGGCGCTGTGTCTGGGCCACAGGGCCGGGCGGGGCATGTTGTCACTTGAAACCCTGCCCTACATGGTGTGGCTCAGTGGATAGAGCGTTGGCCTATGGACTGAAGGGTCCCGGGTTCGATGCCGGTCAAGAGCACATGCCTGGGAGTTCACTATTGGTGTATAGAAATGCCTCAGATTTCTTGGGGTTAATTTTGTATCCTGCTACATTGCCAAATTCATGTATTAAGTCTAGTAGTTTTTTGATGGAGTCTCTAGGGTTTTGTATGTATAATATCATGTCGTCTGCAAATAAGGACAGTTTTACTTCCTCTTTTCCTTTGGATGCCTTTTATTTCTTCTTCTTGTCTAATTGCAATGGCTAATACTTCCAGTACTATGTTGAACAGGAGTGGTGAGAGTGGGAAAAATATATTTTTTAAAAAATAATAAACCCCACGGAGGCTGTGTAAAACCCCACCCAACAGGAGGAGGGGTTGAGTGAGATGGTCTCTGAAAGTCTCCTCTGGCTCTTCTTCCAAGCAGGGTGTGTATTTTTAGAAGAGTGAAATATCAACAGTTAGTTTTTAGCAAACCCACTACATATCTTACCAAAATGTATTCTGTCCTTCTTCTATCTAAAGAGTTCTCCCCTTAGCTCTTGACACTTTTGTATGTATATACAGGGTGGGGCAAAAATAGGTTTACAGTTGCTCGTGTGGAAAATAATACAATAACTAATAAATAATAATACAAGGAAAAAACTGTTGCTCGTACTCAGAGCCGAAAACCTCCTTTTGCCCCACCCTGTATACGCACACACCTGTCAGTGAGATATGTGATCACACAGAACAAGTGGCAGGAGTTTGAAGGATACAATTGGGTAGGTTTTGACATGTGGATACACCTGTTAACCCGTCACTGCAATGAAGATACTAAACGCGTTCTTCCACTCTGTGCGGCCTACCTCCTTCCCTCCCACCTGCCACCTCCACCTCCCACTTCCACCTCCTTCCCTCCCACCTCCACCTCCACCTCCCACTTCCACCTCCTTCCCTCCCACCTCCACCTCCACCTCCCACTTCCACCTCCCACCTCCTTCCCTCCTACCTCCACCTCCCACCTCCACCTCCTACTTCCCACCTCCACCTCCACCTCCCCCTCCCCACCTCCACCTCCACCTCCTACTTCCCACCTCCGGGTACCTCATCTCTCAGCCTCAGCCGATTTCAACCAAATTTGGCCAATCCGGTTCAGCCCTCTCACCACCAGAGGGAGCTTACAGGCCTCCCAGGCAAGCAGAAGCTGTGGGCCCAGGGGCACCTCGCTCAGAGAGCTGCTTTACAAGTTGCTAAAATGACAAAGGACTTTCAAAAGGAGGCTCTGACTCTGAGACCACAGTCCTAGGGCCTCTGCCTCCCTCCCAAGACTTGGCCTTCAGGAACGTGTTTCCAAAGAGAGAAAGTCAGGGGGACCCACAGACGCTGAAGGGGGCGGGATTGGAGGAGAGTGACAATAAATTACACTCACATAGTGTTTTGTCACTTGATAAAGCACATTCACACTCTGGTCTGTGTATCTCAACGGTTAGAGCATCAGCCCCTGCACCAAAGGGTTGTGGGTTCAATTCCCGGTCAAGGGCACTTACCTGGGTTACAGGTTCCATCCCTGGCCCCAGCCGGGGCACCTGCAGGAGTCAACCAATCGGTGAGTCTCTCATATTGATGTTTCTCTCTCTCTTTCTCCCTCCCTTCCTTCCACTCTCTCTAAAAATCAATGGGAAAAAATATCCTCGGGTCAGGAATATCAACACAAAACAAAAAAGCACATTCACATATATTTTCACATAATTCCTCCAAGCCTCCAGCCAATGAACACTCACAGAGTGCTTAGCTAGACTCGTGCTCCACCTGGGTGTGCTCCCTGACCAGACCCTCGCTCCCAGAGGCAGACGGCCTGGCCTGGCTCCTGGTCTGGGGAGGTTGTGTGTGTGTAGGGTGGGGGTGCTTGGGCAATCGCCGTGCTGGGCCCCAAGGCCTCTAATGTGAATGCGAAGCCGCCCTCGGCGGCTGCTAAGGTCCCTTCACCTTAGTCATCTGGGGTCCTCAAACTCTCAGGAAACCCAAGGCGCCTGAGCTGGTTTGGCTCAATGGACAGACTGGAGGGTCCCGGATTCGATTCCGGTCAAGGGCACGTACCTCAGTTGCATGCTTGATCCCCAGCCCCAGTTGGGGCACGTAGGGGAGGCAACCAAGCGATGTGTCTCTCTCACATCGATGTTTCCCCCTCTCTGTCTCTTCCCCTCCCTTCCACTGTCTCTACACGTGGATGGAAAGATACCCTCAGGTGAGGATTAGCCAAAAACAAAGAAACCAACGGGCCCTGCTGGCTCTCAGCGGCAGAGTCCAGCACCCCAGGTGGTGGCCTTGGGCCGGGGCCGCCCTCCCTGGTGACGGCTCCTGGTCCTCAGGCCCGGGACCATCTCCATCCTGGCCAAACCACTGCTGACCCTCCCACCAGAGTCTGGTTAGGGCTCGTCCCAGCCCCGTGGGAACTCGGGCTCCTGGGACACGTTTTCGGCAGCATCTTTCGGGGTAGTGCACGCCCAGCGACGTCCTGTCCACTTCTTTCTACACCTTCCCATGCCCAGCATGAGGTGGCCACCCCCCAGGCCTGGCATCTGGCAAGGCCCGTGAGGCTCTGCTCCAGCCCCGACAGGCCAGCTTCCTCCGACCACAGACAGCAGCCAACACCCCAGCCACCTGTGTCCCCGCCACCAGGCCGCCATGGCCTTGCACATGGGGTTCTCTCTGCCCCAGTGCTCCCTCCGCCTGTTTGCCTGGCTCATGCACAGGCCCTCCCAGCCTCAGGTCGAGCCTGTCCTGGAAGCCGGCCTGACTCCTCCAGGGCTCAGCTGCTTCTCCTGCGGACCCCTTTTTAAATTTATTTTTTATTTTTATTGATTTCAGAGAGGAAGGGAGAGGGAGAGAGAGAAACATCCATGATGAGAGAGAGTAACTGACCGGCTGCCTCCTGCATGCCCCACACTGGGGATGGAGCCCGAAACCCGGGCCTGTGCCCTGACCAGGAACCCAACCGTGACCTCCTGGCTCAGAGGTCGACGCTCAACCCCTGAGCCAGCCTCGGGGCCCCTGCAGACTTTATACAGATCCCAGAACACACTGCCCTCCGCTTTCTGCCTGCAGATCGCCCTCCGCCCCCCACCCCCATTAGACCGCCGGCTTCTTTAGGACCCACAGCTGCCGTCTGTGTTCCTCTCCAGCACCCAGAGCTGCCCGGCCCCACACAGCAGGAGCCCAAACAGCACCTGAGAAGGGGCTGGAAGGATGAGTGAGGCGGCCCTGCCCCGGGGGCGGCTGGTACCCAGCAACTTGGTGGGCGGGGGC
>NW_005359352.1:857199-857636 GCF_000412655.1 Myotis brandtii | reverse complement strand
TAGGCGGCGCCCGCGGGTGGGGTTGGGGGAGAGGCCGGCCTGGAGCTGCTGGTAAAGACCTTGTCCGCTCCGCTCCGCCGCTGGGGAAGGGGGGTGCGTCTGACACGCGGGCATCTGGGAGCCACTGTTGGGCTACGGGCCCCACCGCTTAGCACCCCCTCCACCCGCACTCCGGGGGCTGCCAAGTGGTGGCACGGCTGGAAGGCCCGGTGCTGTGCTTAGCGGCGGACCCGGTTCCCAGGGCAAAGAAAGGCGAGTTTTGGCCACAAGAAAGCCCGAGAGACGCATTTCTGCCGAGGGAGGGCCGCCCCCGCCCCGTTAGGGCTGCTCCCAGCACTGTCACCCCAACACGGAGCGGCTAACCAGCACCCAGAGGAGGTGACGGGGAGGAGATCGGGAGCGGGTGATCGTGCAGGCCTGGGAGCCGGAGGCCTGGG
>NW_005359352.1:842564-856513 GCF_000412655.1 Myotis brandtii | reverse complement strand
CCCCGCCTCCCCCGCTCTGCACCCCCGCCCCCGCCCGGGGTCCCCTCCTTGCCAGTCCTGTCGTCGCCTGGGAGAAGGTGTAGAGGTGACCCCGCAGCCTCGCCCTCCTGGGGCTCAGAGGCAGTGGGTGTCTTCCCCTCTCCCAGCCCCGGAGTCCCCAAACAGAGGGCGGTTCAGGCACCTCCGAGCAAGATGAGGAAGCGCAGGGCGCACATGCAGCCCTGAACCCTGTCCCCACCCTCAGGCTCTGTTCCTCTCCCTCCGGCTCAAAACCTGGCCGGTGTGGCCCAGTGGACAGAGCGTCGGCCTGCGGACTGACGGGTCCCCGGTTCCAGTGCAGTCAGGGGCTCAGACCTCGGTTGCAGGCTCCTCCCCTGCCTGGGTCCTGGTCAGGCCCTGCAGGAGGCAGCCAATCCATGTGTCTCTCATATGGATGTTTCTCTCTCTGCCTCTCCCCCTCCCACTCTCTCTAAAAATCAATGGAAAAATATCCTTGGGTGAGGATTAAAAAAAAAAAGAAGTAATCACGGTTGGGAAAGAAAACATTTAAAGGAGGAAGACAGAAAAGGTATCCTCTCCCCCCAGAAGAAAAGCAAAGGAAACCCGAGAAGCTACTGATCATAATTCGTTCTAGCTCTTGGTCTGGGAGAGTAAAAGAAAGAAAGAAAAACCCTATTGCTTTTTAAGTGAACTAACCGCAAACTAAGAGCAGGACCGCTCCCGGGCTGAGGCGCAGCCGGGTGATGTGACGTGGGTCAGGCTTGCCTTTCCCGGACTGGGCTGCGGCCCCCTCTTCCCACGGCCGCACCCCCAGCCCTTTCCTTCCCGAAGCTGAACGGCTCACACCCCGGGTTTCACCCACTCGTCCTGACGTGACATTGACCCGAATTCAGGCTGATGGCAGCGTAATTGTCCACATGAAATCTCCACTAGCCTTCACCAGCCAGACCCTCGCGTTTCAGGAGTGAACCTCACGCCCAAGGACATGGGGCAAACGTGGGATTCCAGTCCAGAGCCATTTATTACCAAGAGGCCGAGGAAGAATGTACAGCTCTCCTGCCTTTCTTTCTTTTTCCTTTTCCCATGGGCTGTCTTAACCAGCCCGATGGAGGAGTTGGGCCAGATGCGTGATTTGGTATCGTTTGGGTGCTGGGTGCGCTAAGTCCACAGATGTCGGAAGCTGTCGATACAAGGTTTCTCTTTAAGAAAAACAAACCTCATCTTGAAGCTCTCTAAGCCTGGAAAAAAAGTGTTCAGATGGAAAATTTTTTCCTGAACGAAGTTCAACTAAGTTTAATCATTTAAAGGAAAACATGCCTCAGGGCTGGCAGAGGGAGGCTGGTCACGTGACTCACCGTGCAACTGCACCCACTGCCCCTGGCGCTGGCCTCCCAGGCAGTTCGCCTCCCAGGGTGTGATTTCCCTGACCCTCTGGGTCCCACGCCCGTGGTCCCACGCCCGTCTCCCCAGACGTGTCCCGGTCGCTCCAGCGAAAGGGCTGCCAAGCCTGTGTTCCTTCCACCCTGAGAGCACATTTACCATCAGCCACATTTGGGGCCCTGGCTTCCCGCAGACACTCAGAACCCCAGCGTGAGTTTATTAGGCGCTCCGCTCCCTAAGCAGACAGCCCCAGCTCCCCCGCGGGGCCAAAGCCCCTGAGATCATCTCCAGAAATCAACAAGGACCTCTCGGTCCCAGAGGAGGGCCAAGTCCCGGGAATATCGGGACATTGAAAATGGGGTCTAATCCCTCTTCTTTTTAAAATATATTTTTATTGATTTCAGAGAGGAAGGGAGAGGGAGAGAGAGAAACATCAATGATGAGAGAGAATCATGGATCAGCTGCCTCCTGCACGCCCCACACTGGGGATCGAGCCCCCAACTCAGGCATGTGCCCTGACGGGGAATCAAACCGTGACCTCCTGGTTCAGAGGTCAACGTTCAACCACCAAGTCACCCTGGTCGGGCGGGATCTGATCCCCCTTAACAAGCATCCTGGCAGCGACACCTCGCCAGTGGCTGTGTGGTGGCTGGTGAGGGGGTGGAGGACGAGGCCCCGCCTGGAAGCTGTCTGCCTGACTCCTGGAAAGCGAGAACTTCCTTGCACTGAACAAATCACACTTTAGGGGAGAACTGCGGTTGTTGGTGCTCCGAGCAGGAAATGTGTCCCGAGTGATATTTTCCTTGGCAACAGGACTAGCCTGGCATCCGGAGACGAAGGGGGTCTGCTCCTCACCACAGCCCAGGACCAACCACCCCCATTATAGCCGGTGGCCAGCCCCACCCCCAGCCACGCCCCCCTCAAGTGCCCTTCTTCAGGGGCCCTCGCCACCCCTCCCTGCTCAGAGCCTCTGTAATGTCCACCATCCCTGACATGCCACTTGGTCATACATCGGAGGGGGTGGTGTGGGCGCTGGTTATTATGGGATGCAGAAAGCTAGCGTCTGTGCTCAGATGCGAGGAGTGAGCGTTGGAGACAGAGGCGAGCCGTGTTTCTATGTTAACGCGTAACGGCAACCCGAGAGCCCAGGGCTGGGTGTGGACGGCCGCGTCTCAGGTAACTGCCGTTGTCTGTGGGCAGCGTGGCCCAGCTTTGCATTTGGTTTCCTCACAGGAGTCCACACTATTCACTGAGGACAGTGGAGGAGTTACAGGACCCCATACCCTCTCGCAGAGAGCGGGTTAAGCCCTCAGAGTTGGCATGTAGCATCAGGATTGATTGGGCCCACAGCATCCTCCTGGTTCTGTCTCTGGACAGCCCTGTCTAATACAGTGGGCCACATAAAATCTACGAGGACTAGCCCTAGCCAGTGTGGCTCAGTGGATAGAACATCGGTTGGCAGTCCAAAGGGTCCTGGGTTCGATTTTGGTCAAGGGCATGCTCCTCCCTGGCCCTGGTCAGGGCTCGTGCAGGAGGCAACCAATTGATGTGTTTCTCTCACATCGATGTCTCTCTCTGACTTGCCCTTTCTCCTCCACTGTCTAGGAGGCAACCGAAAAATATCCTCGGGTGAGGATTAACAACAACAACAACAACAATAATAATAATAATAATAATAAAATCTATGAGTAATAGAAGAAGCACATCTATTTTCCTGCGTTTCTTTTAAAGTTAACCCTTCCAGCTGGGATGGTCCTGGGCCTCCCGGATGGTTCTGTGCGCTCCCAGCTGAGTAACCAGCTCAGCCAGCTGGCGCCCTTCCGGGCACTGGGACCTGGAAGACTGGGTACGTGGGTACGGGGGGTCGGAGAGCAGGAGGTGAGCCCTGCCCCGCCAGGAGCGGGTCATCCTTCTGGATCGGAAACTGCCAGCCGGACGCACACTCTGGCCTCCCGGCCCCCAGAGGCGTGGTTTATTTCACTCAATTTGATTCTCGGTGTTAACGTTACGGATGCTCACAACGCCATGGTAACCTTAGGACTGGTCCACACAGCGTCCTTTTCCGTGTGCCTGGTGTGTTTAAGGGAATGGACAGGAGCCTGGCTGGTGCGGCTCAGTGGATTGAGCGTCATCCATGGGCCAAGAAGTCGTGGGCACATGTCCAGATTGAGGGCCTGATCCCCAGTAGGGTGTGTGCAGGAGGCAACCAATCTGTGTGACTCTCTCACTGATGTTTCTATCTCTCTCTCTCTTCCTCTCTATCTAAAAATCAATTAAAAATATTTTTAAAAGAGAATGGACAGTTAGAGCTGAAAATGGAGTGTTTAGATCAGGGGCCAGCAACTTAGGGTCAGCAAGCCAAATCCAGCTTCTACCTGGTTTTGGTTTTGTTTTTTTTGCCAATCCTCACCTGAGGATATTTTCCCATTGATTTTCAGAGAGAGTGGAGGGGAGGGAGGGGGACATGGATTGGTTGCATTGGGTACGGGCCCCGGGCACCAGGGATTGAACCTGCAACCCAGGCAAGTGCCCGTGACCCGAAATTGAACCCGAGACCCTTCGGTCCTGGGGCCGATGCTCTAACCACTGAGAACACTGGCCAGGCTCTGCCTGTTTTTATAGTGAAGTTTCACTGGACGCCCCCTTTGTGTGTCTCTGGCGGGTTTTGGTGTGGAACACGAGGGCTTTCCCGCGTGGGGTGTTCTATTCAAAAACAAGATGCGGCTGCTCCAAGGCAGTTTTACTTGCAGCAGGTCCAGGGGCTTCACACCCACAGCTCTGCTCCCGGAAGGAAGCTGAGCCATCGCTCATACACACTATTAGGTCAATTACATGTTGATGCCTCTTAGCAGTTGGCTCTTTTCATCCCATGGAGTCCCGTCAGCCCATCCTGTGTCTGGCTGCATCTACAAAACACTGTGCTACATTTTAACACTTTTTGATTTTTTAAATATATGTTTATTGATTTCAGAGAGGAAGGGAGAGGGGTAGAGAGAGAGAAACATCAATGATGAGAGAGAATCATTGATCGGCTGCCTCCTGCACACTGGGGATGGAGCCCTCAACCTGGGCATGTGCCCTGACCGGGAATCGAACCGTGACCTCCTGGTTTATAGGTCGACACTCAACCACTGAGCCACACCAGCCGGGCTACATTTTAACATGTAGCAAGAAATGACATTTAGGACTGCCGGGCCCTGGAGACCCTGTGTGTGCTCCATGACAATGTTATGGGACTATGGAGGGCCGAGTGGCCGCTGCAGGGGCTGCTTGTCCTGCAAAGCCTAAAACTACCGCCTGGTAGTGTTTGCCAATCCCGGGTTCAGTGGAAAGCCCTGAGTCTCGCCCATTAGTCCCGGATGGCATGGTTTACTCGGGAAGGAAAGGGAGTTAATATTAACCAGCTGCGAGTTTTAGTAACTGATTTCTGCCCTCATACCTAGCCCGGCATTCCCACCAGGGGCCCCAAGAGAGATTGCTGAGGTACAAAACCCAAAGTGAAAAGATTGTCGGAAACCAACCAGCTTCCCACCTCTTAAATTCCTTCTTTTGTATGACCCAGGAACTAGATCTGAAAGTCATCTTTATTTTTCTACTTCTAGCTTCTCTTTTTTTCTCAGAGATAAAATGTTAAAAGCATTTCCCTTCCCTTGTTCTTTCTCTTATTCAGATATAAATAAAAGGGAAACAGCTTTCGATGTCCAGTTTTACAAGGATCAACACTAGGAATATATTAAAAGTTGTTTTAATCTATTCAGTGGTTGAGCATCGACCCCTGCACCAAGAGGCCACTGGTTCCATTCCTGGTCAGGGCACGTGCCAGGTTGCCGGGCTCCATCTCACTGCAGAGTCCACGGATCCTGGCCCCTGGCCTTGCCCTCCAGCATCAAGGAGCCACCCCAATAGCAGCCCAGCAGACAGCCGCACAGAGGGCTGTGGTGACACCAAGAAAGCACGTGTCCCTTCCTCTAAGGGGTCTCTCTCCCAGACCAGGGACCCTCACCTCCTGGAAAGATCCCAGTCCATCTTCCAACTTGCACGCCTGGCCCCCCGCACGCCCGCCTCCAGCGGCCAGCGGCGGGAGAGATGTGTTTGAATGTGTGTGGCGCCTGCACCATCGTGACATGGGGCAGCTCTACGTCTCTCTAGGGCATCTGTCTCTGAGTCCAAATAAGATCTGGACACCAGCTGCCCTTGCAGCAAACTTTGGTTTCCACGGTAACTGAGCCATCCGCTCTTCCTGACTTGAGCAGGGCCAGCAGCACCACTGTGGTCTCAGCTCCAAAACGCCACATGCAGCTGGTCACTCCAGCGCCTCTGGCTGCTGTGGACCTCGGGCCGGGCCAGGCGGGGGCCAGATGGGGCAGAGGGGCTCTCCCTGCTGGCTGCAGCATCTTTGGCCCTGGGAGGGGGTGGGGGGGGCAGTGCTTTAATCCTGATGGGGTTCAGGAGGGCCCAGCCCTTCCCTTGGCCACCTGTGTTCTGTTGGGTTAACCAGGCACCGCCTCCCAGACCGGGCTCTGTCCATCAGAAGTGGCCGTGGTGTCCGGCCCTGGCAGTTCCCGAGGCTGGGAGCTGTGGCAAGCTGGGGACCAGGGCGGTGGCCCGGGGGGCGGGGGCGGGGAGGGAGACTCCTCTCCTCTTGGTCCTTTCTGAGGGCGAGGCCAGAGCTCCGCACCTGCCCACACTTCGCCCGACCTGGGGGCCAAGGAAAGACCCGGAATCTGTCTCCGATCAGAGGAGAGCGAGGAGACATGACAGCAGAACACAGGAGGGTCCCCGGAAGACGCAGGAGATCCTAGGAAAGGCTGCAGGTTAGGGAATAGTGTTGCACCAAGTTAATGTCTTGCTTTTGTCATTGTACTGTGGCTATGCCATGTGTTAACAGTAAGGGGCGCAGCTGCTCTATGGAAACTATCTTGGCACCTCTTCTGTGAGTCTAAACTATTTTAAAATAAAAAGTTTTTAAAATCGTGTATTTTTCTCCATGAAAATAAAAGGAGGCACCGCCTCTCATCTCTGCTGCAACGACTGTAAAATAATTGTCACGCGCCTGATTTCTTTGCCCCTCCCATGCCCCGTCTGGCGCAGCCATGTCACCCAGACCACGGGGCAAAGGTCCACAGAGGCCACGGGGAAAGAGGACAGCTGGCCTCTTCTCCTAAAATACATTTTTATTGATTTCAGAGAGGGAGAGAGAGATGGAAACATCAGTGATGGGAGAGAACCATTGATTGCCTCCTGCATGCCCCACACGGGGGATCAAGCCTGCAACTCGGGCATCGAACCGTGACCTCCTGGTTCATAGGTCGAACCTCAACCACTGAGCCATGCTGGTGGGGCAGGACTAAATTCTTTTTTTAAAAAAATATATTTTATTGATTTTTTACAGAGAGGAAGGGAGAGTTAGAAACATCAATCAGCGGCCTCCTGCACACCTCCTACTGGGGATGTGCCAGCAACCAAGGTACATGCCCTTGACGGGAATCGAACCTGGGACCTTTCAGTCCGCAGGCCGACGCTCTTTCCACTGAGCCACACCGGCCAGGGCTGGACTAAATTCTTTATTATTCCAGTTACTTGGCCCCCAAACCCTGGGGTCATCCTGACTCCTCCTCTCTCACATCCCACCTTCAAACATCAGCAGTTCCCTCCGTTCTGCCTTCTGATTACCTGTCTAGAATCCGGCCACCTCTGACTCCCCCTTCGCCTGCCCTCTTGCATTCCTCTCCAGCCCCCCGCCCGCCGAGGCTGGCCCATCCTCAACCACGCCAACACCATGCACCTCAGGGCCTTGGCACGGGTGTCTGTGACCCTCAGAAACCTGCGAAGCTCACACCCATCCAGTAAGCAAAACGTTCAGATTAAGGACAAATATCAATTGGATTTTTTCTACTCAAGCTAACGCTGAGCCGTGGTTCCATGTTTCCTGGACTGCCTTGCGCGCTCCTTCCATTGTTTTCTGCGTCAAAGCAGAACTGGGGGAGGTGGGCCGCCACATGTAACAAGATCTTAGGGGGGCCCTAACCCGTTTGGCTCAGTGGATAGAGCATCGGCCTGCGGACTCAAGGGTCCTGGGTTCGATTCCAGTCAAGGGCATGTACCTTGGTTGCGGGCACATCCCCAGTGGGGAGTGTGCAGGAGGCAGCTGATCGATGTTTCTCTCTCATCTATGTTTCTAACTCTCTATCCCTCTCCCTTCCTCTCTGTAAAAAATCAATAAAATATATTTAAAAAAAAAAGATCTTAGGGGGGAGGCCGGCTTTGGGGCGAGCACATGAGCACCGCGGAGATGGGGGGGAGGTGCCCCCAAACTGATGGCACTGCTGGGTGCGGGGCAGGCCTGCGGGAGAGCGGCTCTGGGCTTTTCTGGCACACAGACCAAGGGACACCCCTTCTGCTTAGGTGTCTGTCACTTGCAACCAAGAGTCCTAACTGTCCCCTCGGGGCTCCCCCAGTCTCCTGCTCCCAATGCAGCGGGAAGCCGGCTCCCCTGCCCTCCCGGCCAGCGAGGGCCTGGAACGGGGCTTCCTGCAGGGGCGAGGGGCGCAGGTGGGGCGTTAACCCGCTTCAATCCCCTCGGCCTGTGGGCCTGGCTCTGGCCTCTCTGCTTCCTGGAGCTCCTTCTTCCCACCCTCAGGCGGCCCTGCAGCTTCTGATAACCGCACTATCCTCTCTGAGCTCGAGCCCGCCCTGGGGCGGGGCCCAGATAAGCCTCCCGGGCCCGCAGAGGGAACAGGGCGCCGCCCGTCTCATCTCCCATCTCACCATCAGGCGGCACCACGGGGCTGCGGGAGGGGGAGGGGGGGAGCAGGCGCCGCTTGGGAAACCCTCAGGCAAAGCCCTGAGGCCATGATCGTCATCACAGCTGCCGCTTACTCAGGATTACCACACACCGGGCGCCGGGCCAGGTCTCCGGGGATGTGGGGAGGGGATTGCCCCGAAGCCACGGCCCCTCCCTTTCCCGGCCCCACCTCTGGGCTCTTGTGCAAGGTTTTCAGCCCTTTTCACCAGCAGGATTACGGGACATGCGGCAGGTAACAGGATGGATTTTGTTCCAAACTCTCCACTGTCAGCAACTAAAATACTCCTAGGAAAGTTAACGGACTGGGGTTACTTTTAAGCCAGTCGCAGCTACCACCACTCTACTCCAACTGTTGCCCCTTAGTCATCCAAAACGACATAAAATCAAAACAATTATTAAGCTGCGACGCTGTGCCAGTGACTGGTGTGGGCACTGGAAATCCAAAGGTGAGTGAGGCACAGTTACACCCCGTGGCTCGCTGCCAAACTATATAATAAAAGGCTAATATGCAAATCAACTGAATGACAGAACCACCAGTCACTATGATGTGCATTGACCAGCAGGGGGCAGACACTCAATGCAGGAGCTGCCCCCTGGTGGTCAGTGTGCTCCCACAGGGGGAGTGCTGCTCAGCCAGAAGCCGGGCTCATAGCTGGCGAGTGCAGCGGCGGTGGCAGGAGCCTCTCCCGCCTCCACGGCAGCGCTAAGGATGTCCAACTGACCGACTTGGCCTGCTCCCACGGGGCCAAAGCCATCAGTCGGACATCCCCCGAGGTGGGCTCCCGGTCTGTGAGAGGGCACAGGCTGGGCTGAGGGACTGCCCCCCTGAGTGCACGAATTTCGTGCACCCGGCCTCTAGTAAGTGCTATAATAGAGGAACAGTTGTGGCACAAAGTAAGAGAGGTGAGGGGCAGAGCCAACTCCATAAAGTGAGGTGGATCTTGAAGAAGAAGAAAAGTTAATGGGCTGGAAATGTAAATTTAAACAAAGGTTATTATTATTTTTTTTAAAAAGAAATGAAAACGCATATTCACACAAAAAGCTGTACATGGATATTCACAACATCTTTAGTTTTTAATGGCCAAAACCTGGGGAAAACCAGCTGTCCGAAGCAGCACATGGTAAACACTCAAATAAAAAGGCACAAATTACAGAGCCACCGGGTGACCTGGGTGCATTGCAAGAGCCAGTTGCCAGGTGTCACACAGTGTGGTTCCACTTATATGCGATTCTCTAAGTGACGGAGGGACAAAATTATGGTGGAGACCAGACAGGCTCGGCCAGGAGTTGGGGGGAGGGGTGACCACTATGGACCAACACGGGGATTTGTTTGTGTTGACGGAACAGTTCTGCATCTGCTGATGATTCCTCAAATCTGCACTCCCGCTGAAATGCCCAGGAACCAGGTTCACAACCACAAGTGCATGTTGAAACCGGTGACATCCCAATAGGGTTCATCATTTACCTAATGGGGTTGCCACAGGGAAATTTCCTGATTTTGACAATGTGTGAGGTGACGGTGACCTGTAAGACACAGGGGGGACCTGGGTGAAGGGTACATAGGAACTCGTTACTAATTTTGCAACTTCCGTGTCTTAACTATTTCAAAAATAGGTTATAATTTAAAGAGGAAAGAAGACATAAATGAAAAACCAGGCAAAGTAACTGCAACATATATCATAGAGCAGGAGACACCACCAAAAGATACAGAGCACCTCTATGTCAATATGAAAATGATACCCAACCAATAACTGGACAAATATCAGGAAGTTCCGAGAATTTAAATGTCCATATTGGATCCTACTCATAATCAAATAAATTCAGATTAAGACAGCATGGAACCCTAGCCAGTGTGGCTCAGTGGATAAAGCATTGGCCTGCGGACCAAAGGGTCCTGAGTTTGATTCCAGTCAAGGGCACATACCTTGGTTGCAGGCTCCTCCCTGGCTCGGACCCTGGTCAGGGCTCATGCAGAAGGCAAACAATTGATGTGTTTCTCTCACATCGATGTTTCTCTGTCTGTCTTTCCCTCTCTCTTCCACTCTCTCTAAAAATCAATGGAAAAATATCCTCAGCTGAGGATTAACAACAAATAAATAAACCACTTAAAAAAACAAAACAGCATGGAAATACTAGTTTCTACTCATCGTGCTGTTACAGAATTTACCAGGCAACCGAAAAACACGCAGGAGCACCGGAGGCACAGGAAAAACCCACTTATTTCCAGACATTTCACACGAGCCGGTCCAGTGACTCAGGGGAGTCTGTTTCTCGCCAAATCCTGAGCCCCAATACGGAGGAGGCTTACCCTTTTTGTATTCTCTAGGTCTCTTTGTCTCCCAAATATGGATTATACTTCCGGACCTTTCGAGGGCTTTGGGACGGGGGTAGTGGGACCACATCTCAAGGCCTGGCCTGGTGCCAGCACTGATAACTCCGTCTGGGGATGGTCTATGCCTCTCTGAAATGGGAGTATTTTGGGTCACCAGGCCTTGCAGGACCAGATAATTAAAGGGGCAGTGACTAGATTCAGATTGCTAGCCCCCCCCCCCCCAAAATGTCTCATTTTCCCCATCAGTACCATTTTATTACAATCAGGATACTTATTTATCTAATTTATTGGGGTGACATTGGTTAATTATATAGCTTTCAGTATACCGTTCTATAATACATCAACTGTATATTGTATTGTGTGTTCACCACCGCCACAATAAGGATATTTAAAGGTAATAGGCCAAACATTTTAAACAAAGAGAAAAAAGAAAAAAAATACCTCTTGTAAGAAGTGAACAGCCCAGGCTACTCACTTCCTACCCCACCCCCGAGGCCCAGCCAGGGGGTGGACTCCCTTCCAGGGGGCCCCCCCTGGGGGGCCCCCCCCCCCCCAGCAATACCCTGGAGAGGCCTGGAGGTGCTGACTGGGAAGGCGGTGGGCCCCCCTCTCCAGGGCTGGCCCTTCCCTGAGGGGCTGAGCTGATACCCCCTCAGGGGAGCATGTGATCAGCAGCCAAAGTAAAACTACTTCAAAAGGAAAGCAACAGCCCTAACCGGTTTGGTTCAGTGGATAGAGCATCCGCCTGCGGACTGAAGGGTCCCAGGTTCAATTCCGGCCAAGGGCATGTACCTTGGTTGCGGCACATCCCCAGTAGGGGGTGTGCAGGAGGCAGCTGATCGATGTTTCTAACTCTCTATCCCTTTCCCTTCCTCTCTGTAAAAAAATCAATAAAATATATTTTTTTTAAAAAAGGAAAGCAACAGCCCTGGCCAGTTTGGCTCAGTGGATAGAGCATCAGCCTGCAGACCAAAGGGTCCCGGGTTCGATTCCTGTCAAGGGCATGTACCTTGGTTGCAGGCTCCTCCCTGGCCGGGGCCCTGGTCAGGCCTTGTATGATTGGCAACCAATCGATGTGTTTCTCTCACACCGATGTTTCTCTCTGTCTTTCCCTCTCTCTTCTACTCTCTCAGAAGATCAATGGGAAAATATCCTTGGCTAAGGATTAGAAAAAGGAAAAAAAAAGCTGATATTTGCAACTTGGTGGAAATTACATCACCCTGCAATTGCTTCATTGAGATGAAAAGGTTTAAACGTCCATTTCAATGTGTGCAAAGGGTCACACACACGGCTTTTTAACATCACTTTAGGGGCCACTTGAGCCAAAAGAAACCCCGATTCTAGCTGATTCGAGGGCTGCCTGGTCCAGGCCTCTCGGTGGCTCACACTCTGATCCTGTGTTCCGGTCCACCCTCTCCGGGAGGCACAGGGATAGGGTCCTGGGGAAGCTGAGGTGTGTGTATGGGGGTGTTTCCGCAAGAGGAGTTGTATGAGGGGGAGGTCCCTTGGCAGGTTTTGGGGGTTGGCAGGGGGAGGCTGACCTAACTACCCAGAGCCCACTGCTTCGCTCTTGAAATTCCGCAGCTGACAAGTCATGCTTGGGAAGAAGCATTCCATCTTCCTGCTCCCCCGGAACACATCTTCCTCCACAGGGGGTCCCAGGCATCCTGAAGGTCGGAGAGGGAAGTGTCAAGGTGAGGAAGAGGAAGAAGGTGCTGAGGGCCACACAGGGAGGGCTCCCAGTTTTGAGGAGGGCTGGCCTTGCTTCCTACTGGATAGGAAACAAAAGAACCTCATTTCGTCTCATAAACTAAACGTGGCAAAGCCACGCTATGGAATACTATTCAGCCTTAAAAAGAAATGAAATTCTGATGGTACATGCTACCCGCGGATGAGCCCTGAAAACATGATGCTACGTGAAGTAAACGAGGCACAAACTTTGTAAGGTTCCGCTTACACGGCACTTAGAACAGTCAGATTGCCGGGCACAAAGGGGAATGAGTGAGTGGCCATATGAGAGGTTGATGGGAGGGAGTCCTGGAGAACTAGTGTTCAGTGAGGACAGTTTCAGTTTGGGATGGTAAAAAGGTTCAAGAGATGGACGGTGGTGATGGCTGTGAATGTACTTAATGCCACTGAATTGCACACCTGAAAATGTATGTATACTTTACCACAACAAAAAAAGTAAGCTACATCTAAAAAAGCCTTTAGAGCTAACTTCCAGTTTACAGTAAACACAGGGGTTAGAAAAACAAGTTAAATTGTCATATGAAGTTACAATCCGGCAAATTTGCAATGTGGGGACTGTGGGACATTTTACAAGAAAATTGATCTGAATATCACCGGGTGGGGGGCGGGGAGTGGAGGAGCTGTTCCAATGAAAAGAGACTAGAAAAAAAAATACAATAACCAAATGTAATGCATGCACTTCATTGGGCCCTGCATGAAAAACGAACAGACTTTGCCCTGGCCGGGTGGCTCAGTGGGTTGGAACTGCGTCCTATCCACCAAAAGGTTGTGGGTCCCATTCTTGGTCAGGGCACATACTCAGGTTGAGGGATGGATTCCCCAGTCAGGGCGCATACGGAAGGCAACCGATCCGTCTCTCTCTCTCTAAAAAAGCAAAAACATACCCTCGTGTGAGGATTAAAGAAAAGAATGAAGTAATGTAAAAGACACATCGGGAAGGCCTGGGGAAAGTTGAGTGAGGACTGGGTGCTGGGTGGGATCAGGGAGTCAGTGAGTCATCTCAGGCCTGGACTGGGTGTTGTGGCTGTTGGGAGAAGGCCCTTATTTTGAGGAGCTACCAGACGAAGCAGCTAGGGCAGCGGTTCTCAACCTGTGGGTCGCGACCCCTTTAGGGGTCGAAAGACCCTTTCAACAGGGGTCGCCTAAGACCATCGGAAAACACATACATAATTACATACTGTTTTTGTGATTAATCACTATGCTTTAATGATGTTCAATTTGTAACAATGAAATCGGGGGTCACCACAACACGAGGAACTGCATTAAAGGGTCGCGGCATTAGGAAGGTTGAGAACCACTGATCTAGGGGCGAGGGGTCTTCTCTGCAGTTCACTTTCAAACGCCCCAAGAAAGGGCCTCACACCCCGGAGGGGCCAAAGCAGATTCCGCAGAATGGAGACTGCTGCACCCCAGGCGCTGGGTGGATACTGTAGAATCTTTCATTTTTCTGTTTTCTGAGAACATTCTTTTGTTTGTTTGTTTTGTTTTTTTGCCGAGAACCTTCCTAATAAAAAGCTGGGAAGGAAAGGTCTAGCTGCGCCGTTTAAGGGGTTGGGTGACCCTGGGCTCTCCGTGACTCCCAGGCCGTGGTGTCCTCACCTAAGGGCAGAGCCGATACCTACCCGGCGCGGTGGTCCGCTTGCGGGCGAATCACCTGGCCCAGGTGCGGGTGAGGTCGCGAGC
>NW_005359352.1:840687-842066 GCF_000412655.1 Myotis brandtii | reverse complement strand
GTTTTCTGCGCGCACATGTGTATTTCGGTGGCCGGGGGGTGGGGGTGGGGGGGAAAACGGAACTAAAGACGGAGCCACGGCTTCTGCTGGCGCCCAGGTGACTCGATGCCTCCTGTGCTCGGACGGGAACCGCAGCCCGCCCTTCGCGTCCGGCCGTTAGCGACTTGCAGGCTAACGCCCCTGACAAATCAAAAGACGCAACTGCAGAGGCGCCGAAACGCACCAAGTTCCTGCCTCTCAGCTCCTCCGCCCGCTCCGCGCCCAGGAAGCAGTAACTGAGCTCCTGGCTCCGCAGCCATTCTCGGAACTTGCAGGACTTTTTGCGCCGTTTGCCATGTTGCAGACAGTTTCCAGGACTTTTTGCGCCGTTTGCCATTTTGCAGACAGTTTCCAGGACTTTTTGCGCCGTTTGCCATTTTGCAGACAGTTTCCAGGACTTTTTGCGCCGTTTGCCATTTTGCAGACAATTTCCAGGGCTTTTTGCGCCGTTTGCCATTTCTCAAGCCGTGTTGACCCAGCCGTGTTGACACAGCAGCCACAGTGTCAGTGGGAGGCCGCCCCAAAGGCCCGCTCTGTCCTTGAGTTAGCTTGGAGGTTTACAAAGGACTGAGCATTTCACATGCATCATCTCATTTATTCCTCACGCATAAGCCCGGGGGGTAGTCCCTACACCAGAAGGTTGTGGGTTCGATTCCCAGCCAGGACAGTACCCAGGTTGCGGGTTCGAATACCGGCCAGGGTACATACCCAGGTTCGACCGCCCAAGGGGCGCATAGGGGAGGCAACCGATTGATGTTTCTCTCACTTGGTTGCTTCTCTCTCATTTCTCTCTCCCTTTTTCTCTAAAATCAACTATAAAACACACTTAAAAAAGTAATCCCGGGGGTGGCACAGATGGAACAAGGTGGAAGGCCTAGGCGACGGGGTCACACTTACATGTTCCTATGAAAACTATTTGAATATTTGTTTTATATGGATTTTTATTCAATTCTCAAACATGCTACCGCAGAGCGCCCCTCAGCTGCCAGGCAAGCATTTCAGAAATAAAAAATAAAAAATAAATTAAAAAAAAAGTAATCCCACGGGTCAAATATGGTTACAAGTCCCACTTTACCGAATCTTGAACTCATCTGCAAGGCGGGAACCAGTAGTCAGCACTCTACACCTCAGCGTCGGCTCTGGGACCTTGCCCCCCCCTCCATCCCCCCCCTATCCCCACCCCATCCCGCCCCAAACCCGTCCGCAAGCTGACGCTTTGCAGTCCTTGCAGCCATCTCATTTGCAGACTTAATTGGGGGGATGGGCACAGCCAATAGGGAGGGTTCTCCGCCCGGAGGGGCTCATTCCGCGGGATTTTAAAAGCCGGGCGGGCGGCGGGG
>NW_005359352.1:836088-840363 GCF_000412655.1 Myotis brandtii | reverse complement strand
CCTGGGTGCGCGGGTGGGCGGTAGGCGGCGCCTGGGCTCTTGGCGTTAAGGCCGCCCACTCTTCCTGCTTGTTCCCGCGCTTCCTTTCCCGCCTAAGTGAGCAACCGTCCTCGCTCCGGTTCCTGCGGGGCTCAGGGAGGGGACCTGTGGGGACCCCTGACCCCGACACAGCGAGCGAACCACATGAAGTTGCCGGGTTTGGACCGGCCCCGGGCGGGGAAGACGGCAATTTCATGTGGTTCGCCGCATCCTGGGCCATCATCATCCTTCCCATCGCCCCCGACAGAAAACGCAGGTCCCCGCCCCGGGCGCGCAGGAGGAGCCGCTGCTGCGAGAAAACCCCCGCCGCTTCGTGGTCTTCCCCATCGAGTACCACGACATCTGGCAGATGTACAAGAAGGCCGAGGCCTCCTTTTGGACCGCCGAGGAGGTAATGGGGCCCAGAGCCCTGGGGCGCCCCCAACTCTAGACAAAGACCCGGCATTGGCGGCGGCAGCCTGTGGGGGACGTACTTGGCTCTTCCCCTTGGGCAGTGACGGCGAACCTTTTGAGCTCGGCGTGTCAGCATTTTGAAAAACCCTAACTTAACTCTGGTGCCGTGTCACATATAGAAATTTTTTTATATTCGCAAGCATAGTAAAACAAAGATTTATATTTTTGATATTTATTTTATATATGTAAATGCCATTTAACAAAGAAAAACCAAAAAAATGAGTTCGTGTGTCACCTCTGACACGTATGTCATAGGTTTGCCCTCACTGCCCTTGGGGATGGCTGCCCACCCAGGCCCAGGCGGGTCCATGTTCTAAGTGGCAAGGGACCCCCACCCAGGGGGTCTATGGCCCGAGGGCGGCAGGAAGGTGGAGAATTGTTGGGGCGCGGGAGGCCCTGCGTGCTTGACCCCCTGTGACCTCCGGCACCAGGTGGACCTCTCTAAGGACCTGCAGCACTGGGAAGCCCTGAAGTCGGACGAGAGGTACTTCATTTCGCACGTCCTGGCCTTCTTTGCGGCGAGCGATGGCATCGTCAATGAGAACCTGGTGAGTGGCCCGCCCCCCAAAGTCTGCTTGCACCCCCTCCGAGACGAGGGAGAATACATTCTCTTTCCCTGTCTCCTAAGTCTCCCCATTCCGAATGGCTAGCTGTCTGTCAGCTAGGTTTACGCAGCGTCTCCTGACTCATCACACACTTTGCAGCCACTTCTGGCGGGAGAAGCTCAGACAATGTCAGGTCGTAACAGGTTCTCGCCAGGTGTTTACAGACAAACAGGGGTCCTCTGTCTGCTGGCCAGACAGGTGGCATGACATGCCCAGCTTTGTCACAGGACAGCGAAGAACTACATAGAGCAGTGATGGCGAACCTTTTGAGCTCGGCGTGTCAGCATTTTGAAAAACCCTAACTTAACTCTGGTGCCGTGTCACATATAGAAATTTTTTGATCTTTGCAACCACAGGAAAACAAAGACTTATATTTTTGATATTTATTTTATATATTTAAATGCCATTTAATAAAGCAAAATCAACCAAAAAAATGAGTTCGCATGTCACAGGTTCGCCATCACTGACCTAGAGAAACAGACCTTAAAATGGCACAGGAAAGGCAGCTGGTGCAGTCCCGTGTCCATTGTCCGTGTCCATTGTCCGACCAAACTGGCCGGTAGTTCTTCACGCTGCATTTCCTGTGTCCGCCACTAGGTGGAGCGGTTTAGCCAAGAAGTTCAGATCACGGAGGCCCGCTGTTTCTACGGCTTCCAGATCGCCATGGAGAACATCCACTCGGAGATGTACAGCCTCCTCATTGACACCTACATCAAGGACCCCAAGGAAAGGTGAGCTTCCGGTGGCAGCCAGCATGGTGAGGGTTCACACGCCGTTTATTTCAAGTTCTGCATTCGTTCCCGTGGGGGCAGAAAAATGACTCACCTAAGTCACAGAGGTTCCTGGAGGGCGTCTGCTTGGAGGAGAAAGCCTGCATTCACTTGATTAGCCAATCACTTAAGAGCAAAGCTAGGAGGCTGCTCCACGTTTAGGGTGGGAGGATGCCATAGTCATCTAATCGAATGCTTTTAGGCTCCGTGTGATGAAGTAAAACCTAAATCTTACCTACAATGTGAGGCGGGGCAGGGTGGAGAGGGCGGGGGGGGGCGGGTACAAAGTAGAAAGCAGCTTGTCTTAACGAGTAATCTGCCCCACTACCATCAAGGGTTTGATTCTGGCCAAGGGCACATACCTTGGTTTCGGGTTTGATCCCCTGGGGGGAGGCAGCCAATCGATTGTGTCTCTCACATCAGTGTGTCTCTCTGTCTCTCCCCCTCCCTTCCACTCTAAAAATCAATGGAAAAAAATATCCTCGGGTGAGGATTAACAAGAGCTAGTAATCCTATACCATAAAAACGTAATATGCTAAGTGCTCCACCAGTTGCTATGACGTGCACTGACCACCAGGGGGCAGACACTCTGGCAGGTTAGGTTGCTGCTGGGGTCCAGCTGACTGGGACTGGGCCAGAGGGCCAGACACACCTGAGAGCCCTCCCCTGGTCCCTCCCCAGCCGGCCAGCCCCCATGGGGACTGGACAAGACGGCCCCGATCGACCCCAATCGACCCCAATCGCCGGCCAGGCCAAGGGATCCCACCTGTGCACGAATTCATGCACTGGGCCTCTAGTCAGATACAGAAAATAAGACCTAGAAGTACAAGTGAGGAATTACATGATACAGTAGCCCACCCTCAGCCCCCTAACTCCCATCCACAGGGACACGTTCCAAGAAACTGGACAGTACTGAACCCTATACATACTGTTTTTCCTCTATATTGCACGCCTATGATAAAATACAACCTATAAATTAGGCACAGGGAGAGAGTGACAACAGTAGCTAATGAGTAGAACTGTTGTAACAATACGCTGTGATCAAAGTCACGTGAACGTGGTCTGTTTCTGACAACAGACGCCCAAATGACCAATGGGCCTATGTGACTGATGGGCTGTGGGTGGTGTGTGCAGCCTGGACCCCTGGACAGGAGGGTTCACGTTCCAAGTAGGACTTGAGCCAGTAAATGCCCTTGGTCAATGGACTAAGAGTTTTAGTGTGAGTAGATCTTGGGGGATCCATACAAAGAAATCAATACCTACATTTATATGAGCATAAACCAAGTCACATTAATATGGGTTTTAAAAAGCACAGTGAAGGGAAAAGCCAATCCGTAAAAGCGTCCGTTTGAGCCCCAGTTTGGCCTCGGGTCCTGGTGCTCGGGCCTGGAAGCATGTGGCCAGGTCTCGGCTGGGACCGCTGACCTCTGTGTGCCTCCAGGGAGTTCCTGTTCAACGCCATCGAGACGATGCCTTGCGTCAAGAAGAAGGCAGACTGGGCCTTGCGCTGGATCGGGGACAAGGAGGCCACCTACGGTAAGGGGACCGCGGCCCTCGGCCCTCGCCTTTGGCCCTTCCTGCGCACAGGAACACGCGCTCACGGGGAACGTTTGGTGTTCACGCTCACACAGGAGAACGCGTGGTGGCGTTCGCCGCAGTGGAGGGAATCTTCTTCTCGGGCTCTTTCGCGTCGATCTTCTGGCTCAAGAAGCGAGGCCTGATGCCTGGCCTCACCTTCTCCAACGAACTTATTAGCAGAGATGAGGTGAGTCTAGTTCAAGCCACAGGCCAACCTGCACCCCAATACCAGCTCTCAGGCATGTGCACGGAAGGGACCCAAGATACTGGGTTGCCTTACAGCCACTGTCACGCGTGAAATTCAGCCACAGACATACCTGTCAGGATGAAACATGTTAACTAACACCCTGAAACCATTTACCTCGTGTTCTCAGTATATCAGCACACTTACACACAGGCACTTCTCCATGGATGACGGGATTTCTAGAGGAATGTTGTATTTCCTGGTGGTCTCTGTGCTACTGTCATTCAGAGCTGGGGAGCATCTTGGTGGAACCAGAACCCATTCTGGTCCAGCGTGTCTCTGAGGGCCGGGATTAGCTGCAGAGGGGAGGGGGGGTGCCAGCGGTTCTAGTTCAGGCCAGTCAGCACCGTGGGACTCGATGCACTGAGACGGGCAGAGGTGACTGACTTGAAATGGCATTGCGTGTCCTGAACATCAGATTGCAAATCTCCAAAGCAGCCTGGTCAGTTCTGCCTTTCCTGCTGGGAGTAGCCTCCATGTGAGCGCAGGCGCTTGCGTTCGGGGTGATAGAAAGAAAGGGTGCTGAGCGGAAGTTCACATCACAGCCGAGGACCGGGCCTGCTGTGGGCGCCTGGGGGGCAGCACT
>NW_005359352.1:832674-835781 GCF_000412655.1 Myotis brandtii | reverse complement strand
TCAGGGCCTCCGGTTGGTTCACTGAGCAGCTGTGCTTTGGCCCTAGGAGTTCCTCACCGAGGCCTTGCCCGTGAAGCTCATCGGGATGAACTGCACTCTGATGAAGCGCTACATTGAGTTCGTGGCCGACAGGCTCCTGCTGGAGCTGGGTTTCAGCAAGGTAGAGTGTGTTTTTTTTAAATATATTTTTTATTGATTTCCGAGAGGGGGAGAGAGAAACATCAATGATGAGAGAGAATCATTGATTGGCTGCCTCCTGGGGATCGAGCCCGCAACCTGGGCAGGTGCCTGACCGGGAATTGAACCCTGACCTCCTGGTTCCTGGTTCGACGCTCAACCCCTGAGCCCCTCCCACCGGGCGAGGGTGTGGTTGGGACCCCTGGTTCCTGTGCGCGCTCGGTGTTTACGTGCTGCTGGGCCCCTTGCAGGTTTTCCGAGTAGAAAACCCATTTGACTTCATGGAGAACATCTCATTGGAGGGGAAGACGAACTTCTTCGAGAAGCGGGTGGGCGAGTACCAGAGGATGGGCGTGATGTCGAGTCCGACGGAGAACTCCTTCACCCTGGACGCCGACTTCTGAACGAACTGAAGGTCCGCTCTCAGCTTGTTGATATGTATATATGTTTTTTTACCTTTTCAAAAAAATTAGTGCCTTTAGTTCTTATCAACTAGCTGAACATTAACATTCGTCAGTGACATCTTTAAAACTAGCTACCCAGCATGAGCCGATGTGTTGACGGCCTCAGCTAGAGGGAGACTGTGGACAAAGCTCCTGTCCATGTCTGACCAGCAGGCAGGCGTCCGGGACCTCTCAGTGGCTCCGAACAACATTCATTGTTTTCTTTAATGAACTGAGGTGCTTTTTTTTTTCTTTTTATCAACTTTTTTATCAGCTCTGTGGGGACATGGCGGTCTGGTCCGCAGGCTAAGCGTTCAGTTCCGACCACATGGCCCTGGGAAGCTGTCAGCCTCGCTGCTCCCGAGCAGATTGTAAAGTTTACTTATTTGTACATAAAATTGGCACTTTACCCACCAATAAGCAAAGTTTGTACTGCCCGCTTCAAGGCCTTACATAGCCTGACTTGAACTGGCACACCAGGCACAAAGCATTCTGTTGGCCCCTCTGGGGGCCACTCAGTTCTCAGGTGACCCAGAGAAGTTAAATTCATCTGAGCGTGTTTCTATTTTTGTTTTCTTTAATGAATTGAGGTGCTTTTTTTTTCAACTTTAACGTCAATCCTGTGCCTACCTGAGCATGAGCCAGCTGTCGCCGCGTAGGAGCTGGGCTGTGTTTTGCGTTCTGTAGCCCAGGCCCAGTGTCTGGGGTAGAGATAGAGGGGAGGGGCCTTCTAACTCGGTCACCGGGCCCTGCGGTGTGGTCGGTGCTGACCGCGGGCACCTGGCTGGGGGGGTGGCGCTCTATCCGTTCACTTCTCGAACCTCAAGCTGCGTTTTCCCGACGTCAGTGAATGTGGACGATCCTCGAAGACTTACAGCTGGGGTCTAGGATAGGACTGTAAATTGGTTTTCAAATTGCCCTCGGACGGTGACCTGCTAAGATCGTGCGCCGACGAAGTGGGAAAACCAGGGCTGAAGTCAGCTTTCCAAAAATGGTTTTTCCAAAAATTGTTTGAGAAGCAAGGACCAACCAGTAGACATGCACCAGTCCTTTGGCCCCTGTGTTAACGTGTGGGGTGTCGGTTGACCACTGGCCTGCCTGCACCATCGTCAGTTTTCACCATTTATTGTGTTAATCATCCACTTGACAAATTTATGTCACATGCGACCCTTTCATCGCTTTTAAGTTATTGTTTACTAAAGTTCGTCTGATTCTGTGCTCCTCGTGTGTGTAACACAAAAATAAATAAACTTGGCCATGAGCTGTCTGCACAGGAGGGGCCGAGGCAGGGTTCTGCTGTTGTGTGAGGATTCACTTCCTCCGAGGGTTCCACTTCTCATCGCTTTAAAGGGAAACGGGTTTTAGTCGGAAGCATTTGGAAGTCTCTTAAAAATACATAACTGCACACATATAACTACACGCGTGTGGGACGAGTGAAATCAGGCTGTTCTGGGCCCATGGGGGTGTTGAGGCGTGGAGGTGACCTTGTTTCCTGGAGGCGGGGCTGGGGACCGGCCTGTTCCCGTCAGGAGTCCGGGAGGAACCTGGCGGAGAGCTTTGCACCCCAAAGGCACGCGGTGAATGTCCTTGATGTGTGATGCCAGGCCGGTGACACCGCCGGGATGTTCTGGGCAGCCATCCTCCGGGACCCACAGCCATCAGGACAGCCTCCCCGGGGGGGGCCCACGGTCACGTCCCCTCTTGCCATCCTCCTGTGCCAGCTTCTCACCTGTGCCAACTCCCTTGCTCTCCAGACCACACCTCAGAGGGCCCGCATCGCTGGTGGGCAGGCCAGTCCGAATGTCTCAGGTATTTGAGAGGTGCAGCTCGGCCTCCCCTGGGCCTGCTGGCTCAATCCTGGGGCGAAACCGGGGAGCTGGCAGTTGTAATAAGCTCATCCCAGTTCGTTTCAGACACTCGCCATCTGGCTGCCATGGCCTCCTGTTCTTCAGCCCATGGCTCTGGGCCCTCGGCCTGCACTGTAATGCCCATGGCTTTTTAGACAACCAGGCTCGGGTCCCACTTCTGGGGAAGGCAGGCCTGCTCAGTGAACTGGAGGTGCTGTTACTGCATCTGATCTGTGTCCCAATGCCTTGAGGTCCCCCCCCACACACACACATACACTTAAGAGGCACCTTTCATTGGACGTGAACACGGCTTCCGGTTGGGTGGCCAAACCCGGCTGGCGCTGGCCGCCCAGAGAGCCTGGCTCTGGCCGGAACTCAGTGTTACCACCCAGGCCGGGAGCTGCTTCTGCGTGGCAGTGGGGATCGGTAGCCCTGCCTGTGCCAGCCCAGAGATCCCGCTAATGGCTTAACGCGCAGCAAGACGCCCAGCCCTGATCAGTGAGTGGCTGTGCCTACGGCAGTCGGGTTGCATGGTGGTGCCTGACAAGGACTCTGATAGGGCTCCATCCACGCTGCAGAGGGCTCCCTGCTGGTGCATCCTGGGTGTTTAGACCCCGATCCACGTCGCCTCGTCATTTCG
>NW_005359352.1:823365-827526 GCF_000412655.1 Myotis brandtii | reverse complement strand
GGGAGGGGAGGTGGGGTCAGGAGTCGTTACCTGTCAGCCAGCGCTGCCCGGATGCCAGGAGAATGCCAGGCGGGTGCAGGGCTGGGCCCTCGAGGTTCCCCACCCCGACTCGTTCCTTCCTTTCTCCTTCCTGGGCTGTGACATCCGTCTGGTGAGTCAGCCCCCCCCTGCTCCGCCCGCCCGGCCAGCCCTCTTGCCCCTGCTTCCTCCTGGCCGTGCCCTGGCTTTGTCCCCCGGCAGGGACTTTGCCTTCTCGTCACCGGGCACCATCCTCCTCCACTTCTCACCGCAGGAAAGGGGCCGGAGGCACAGAGAGGGCGAGTGACTTGCCTGAGGTCACACAGCGGTCAAGGGAGGAACTGGGGCAGCCGGTGCCAGTCACCTGAACCTCCTGCCTCCATTCTCACCGCTCCCTGACCCCGCATCCTACCTGGCTTTCCACCTACCGCTCTGGGGCCCCCCTGCTCGCGCCCCAGCCACCCCTCTCCTCTCTGCTCCAGCAGTTTCCTCCTCGAGGCTCCTCACCCCGCCCCCCAGTGCCAAGTGTTCAGTTCCAGGCCTGACATTCAGCGCGACGTCTCCACTGGAGTGTCCCACGGACACCGCCCCAAGCCGCACCCAGAGGGGCTCCCTGTCTGCTGTTTCCTTGCTCTGAGAGTGCATCCCCCGTTCTGGGTACCGGGTCCGAAATCCGGGCAGGGGCGGGGCGGGACCTGCTATTGCACGTGCAGCCAGCAGGCGGAGCCTCCATCCCTCCCTTTTCCTCAGCGGCAGCCTGTCCCGCTGACCCGCTCCCAGTGCAGATCCCAGGGGGGCTCCTCACCTGGGTCCCCACCTGTCCCGCGCCTCCTGCTCCTTCAGCCTCAACCCCGAGCTCACCTGTCCAGGCGCCTCCCAAGACCGGGCACGACTGGTGAGAGGTGCTCCCGTGCCCAGAGCCTCTGCAGTACCTGCTCCCGGGGATTCACATACGGAATCGCACCTGCCCAGCTCTTTTCTGACCCCCCCCTCCCTCCAGGTGTGAGTCCCCTGAGGTCAGGGAAGGGTCTGCTGTCCCTGTAGTACCTCAGCCAGCATCTGGCCCGGGCATGGCGCTCTGGATTCTCTCAGTAAATGTTTTTTTTTAAAAAAATATTTTTATTGATTTTTTACAGAGAGGAAGGGAGAGGGATAGAGAGTTAGAAACATTGATGAGAGAGAAACACCGATCAGCTGCCTCCTGCACATCTCCTACTGGGGATGTGCCTGTAACTGAGGTACGTGCCCTTGACTGGAATCGAACCTGGGACCTTTCAGTCCGCAGGCCGAAGCTCTATCCACTGAGCCAAACCGGTCAGGGCTCAGTAAATGTTTGTGGAATGAATGGATGAGTGAATGAGTAACTGAGTGAATGAACAGTGAGGGCCTGCTGCAGGAGGGTCATGCTGCTGGGTTAAGCGAGAGAGTGATTGTGGAGATCATGGCCCCTGAGGGTGGCTGGTCCATGGGGCTCACTTCTGCACCCCGCCTTCTCCCCTCGCTCCTCTTCCCCTCGTCCCAGCCTGGCTAACCTGCGAGTGGCCGCAGATGCTAACTGACTGGCTGACGCTATGTCCAGCCTGCCGCCGCCGCCGCCGCTCACCCGCAGGGCCTTCTGGAGACTGTCCGTGACCTGGGGGTCAGGCCTTCGGGGCCTGGAACCTGGACGGAGGGTGGAACCCCCTGTCACTCCGGCTCCTCCTTCCACGGCGTCCCCAGCTCTGGGCCAGGCTGCGCTCCCTTCCTGGGCTCGGCGAGGGCAGGACGGCAACCAAGGGCGGGGACAGGCCTCACGTGGACTTGCCACTGCGCAGTTGGTTTCTTCCTCCGTGTTCTTGGCACCTGAGTTGTCCAGGTGTTCACAGGGGTTTTATGAAGCTGTTGGCTCTCCCGTGGTCCAGCGGTCTCTGGGGCTGGGGCTGGGGCCGGGGCTCCAGCTGCAGATGCTGCCGCCTCCTCGCCGCCGTCAGCTTTGAGCTGCCGCGGGAGTGACCGTCTGATGCTGGTCCGGTGGTGACCTGGCGAGCCGTTCGGGGTGCAGGTGGAATTCCTGTTCTGAGTGGCCAAGTGGTTGAAAAACTGGAGGGCTCAGCTTCTCTGAGCAGAAGCTTCCAGAACAGTCACTTCTTCCTTCTGTACAACCCAGGGACTCTTCTTCACCCAGGAGGTCAGCAGGTGCAGGGACCTCACGCACTGGCCGCTCAGCCGAGCTCTCGGTAAGCTGAGCCCCGAGGGGGCGGCCGGACCCCCTGCTCTCCAGTGGGGAGGGTGGGGACCAGGGTGCACGGGGGCCAGGCCTTGAGGGACTTTCCGTGCCATAATGAGGGACCTGAACTCTGTCCCTAACCCGCACCGAGTCCCAGCTGACGGGGGACACCAGCCGATGCACCTTTCAGAAAGCTTGCGAGGGTGGTGGGAGGAGAGCTGCGTTCTTTGTGTTTTGTTCATTTTCTTTTTTTAAAAAAAAATATGGTTGTGTTTTTATTTCAGAAAGAGGAAGGGAGAGAGAGAGAAACATCAGTGATGAGAAAGTCGCGGATTGGCCGCCTCCCGCACGGCCATCACGGGGGACCCAGCCCGAAGCTCGAGACCCAGGCATGTGCCCTGACCTGCGCCGACGAAGTGGGAAAACCAGGGCTGAAGTCAGCTTTCCAAAAATGGTTTTTCCAAAAATTGTTTGAGAAGCAAGGACCAACCAGTAGACATGCACCAGTCCTTTGGCCCCTGTGTTAACGTGTGGGGTGTCGGTTGACCGCTGGCCTGTACCATCGTCGGTTTTCACCATTTATTGTGTTAATCATCCACTTGACAAATTTATGTCACATGCGACCCTTTCATCGCTTTTAAGTTATTGTTTACTAAAGTTCGTCTGATTCTGTGCTCCTCGTGTGTGTAACACAAAAATAAATAAACTTGGCCATGAGCTGTCTGCACAGGAGGGGCCGAGGCAGGGTTCTGCTGTTGTGTGAGGATTCACTTCCTCCGAGGGTTCCACTTCTCATCGCTTTAAAGGGAAACGGGTTTTAGTCGGAAGCATTTGGAAGTCTCTTAAAAATACATAACTGCACACATATAACTACACGCGTGTGGGACGAGTGAAATCAGGCTGTTCTGGGCCCATGGGGGTGTTGAGGCGTGGAGGTGACCTTGTTTCCTGGAGGCGGGGCTGGGGACCGGCCTGTTCCCGTCAGGAGTCCGGGAGGAACCTGGCGGAGAGCTTTGCACCCCAAAGGCACGCGGTGAATGTCCTTGATGTGTGATGCCAGGCCGGTGACACCGCCGGGATGTTCTGGGCAGCCATCCTCCGGGACCCACAGCCATCAGGACAGCCTCCCCGGGGGGGCCCACGGTCACGTCCCCTCTTGCCATCCTCCTGTGCCAGCTTCTCACCTGTGCCAACTCCCTTGCTCTCCAGACCACACCTCAGAGGGCCCGCATCGCTGGTGGGCAGGCCAGTCCGAATGTCTCAGGTATTTGAGAGGTGCAGCTCGGCCTCCCCTGGGCCTGCTGGCTCAATCCTGGGGCGAAACCGGGGAGCTGGCAGTTGTAATAAGCTCATCCCAGTTCGTTTCAGACACTCGCCATC
This sequence comes from Myotis brandtii, assembly GCF_000412655.1. Classification (NCBI taxonomy): domain Eukaryota; kingdom Metazoa; phylum Chordata; class Mammalia; order Chiroptera; family Vespertilionidae; genus Myotis; species Myotis brandtii. Next base: position 823,922 of record NW_005359352.1, on the reverse strand, counting down.
TGGCTGCCATGGCCTCCTGTTCTTCAGCCCATGGCTCTGGGCCCTCGGCCTGCACTGTAATGCCCATGGCTTTTTAGACAACCAGGCTCGGGTCCCACTTCTGGGGAAGGCAGGCCTGCTCAGTGAACTGGAGGTGCTGTTACTGCATCTGATCTGTGTCCCAATGCCTTGAGGTCCCCCCCCACACACACACATACACTTAAGAGGCACCTTTCATTGGACGTGAACACGGCTTCCGGTTGGGTGGCCAAACCCGGCTGGCGCTGGCCGCCCAGAGAGCCTGGCTCTGGCCGGAACTCAGTGTTACCACCCAGGCCGGGAGCTGCTTCTGCGTGGCAGTGGGGATCGGTAGCCCTGCCTGTGCCAGCCCAGAGATCCCGCTAATGGCTTAACGCGCAGCAAGACGCCCAGCCCTGATCAGTGAGTGGCTGTGCCTACAGCAGTTGAGTTGCATGATGGTGCCTGACAAGGACTCTGATAGGGCTCCATCCACGCTGCAGAGGGCTCCCTGCTGGTGCATCCTGGGTGTTTAGACCCCGATCCACGTCGCCTCGTCA
>NW_005359352.1:821711-823266 GCF_000412655.1 Myotis brandtii | reverse complement strand
TGGACTACATGCTCCGCCCTGTTCGAACGCCCACCAGCGATAAGTTAGACGGGTAATGGCTTCCCGAGAAGGGATGGGAACAGATGGTGACCATGGAGGCCTGAGGGAGCAGCAGTCCCTTGGGAAAATCCAAGGATGACCCAACACCCCCTGGATTTGGGGGGTCAGCCTGCAAGAGGGGAGGAGTCGGACCCCAAACCTGCATAAAGTCTGGACACAGCCTCCCCCTGCAGTGAAATGGGAGCTAAGAAACAATCCCACTGGCCATGTGATCCCATGGGTGGAGTTCACAGTCATACATTATAAAACACCAGAGGCCCAGTGCACGAAGTTTGTGTGTGTGTGTGGGGGGGGGGGGTCGTTCTCCACATGAGGAGGCTTGTGATGAGGTGGCTGAGCCTGCTTGGCTGGGCCATAAAGAGCAGCTCCTGCAGGATGGACTACATGCTCCGCCCTGTTCGAACGCCCACCAGCGATAAGTTAGACGGGTAATGGCTTCCCGAGAAGGGATGGGAACAGATGGTGACCATGGAGGCCTGAGGGAGCAGCAGTCCCTTGGGAAAATCCAAGGATGACCCAACACCCCCTGGATTTGGGGGGTCAGCCTGCAAGAGGGGAGGAGTCGGACCCCAAACCTTCATAAAGTCTGGACACAGCCTCCCCACCCCCCACAGTGAAATGGGGGCTAAGAAACAATCCCACTGGCCATGTGATCCCATGGGTGGAGCTGGAGCTCACAATCACATTATAAAACACCAGAGGCCCAGTGCACGAAATTTGTGCAGGGGGGCTGGGGGGGGGGTCCCCTCAGCCCAGCCTGCACCCTCTCTAATCTGGGACCCCTCGGGGGATGTCCAAAGTACAGGTTCGGGATTGGGCCTAAACCAGCAGTTGGACATCCCTCACAATCCTGGACTGCTGGCTCCTAATTGCTTGCCTGCCTGCCTGGTCGTCCCTAACTGCCCCCCCTTCCCCCACCCCCTGCCGGCCTGGTCACCCCCAACTGCACCTCCCCAGCTGGCCTGGTCTCCCCTAACTGCGCACAACCCCCCCACCGGCCCGGTCGCCCCCAACTGCCCCCCTTACTGGCCTGGTCACCCCCACGCAGCCTGCTTGTTCAGTTGTTTGGTCGTCCCTCACCCCCCTGCTGGCCTGGTTATAGGCAGCCATCTTGTGAGGGTGTGAGGGTTAATTTGCATATTCTATTAGGATGACTAGGAACACAGGAACTTCAGGGTAAAAGGATGAAAGGTAATATAATGGGACTGAAGCGCAGTGCGATTGAAACTTCGTGGCCCAAGCGCAGAAGTCGGTATTTAGTGGAAGAGCCGCACTCAAGGGGCCAAAGAGCCGCATGTGGCTCGCGAGCCGCAGTCTGCCGACCACTGGTTTAAGGGGCTCCTGTGACCCTAAAGGCCTCTGCAGAGATGGGGAAGGAGCCGGCTTCAGGGTTCGGAGGGCACTGTCCGACCCTGTTCCCACCATCACCGTCCCCCGGGCACAGCCGCTGGGCCCCAGACTCCACGCAGCAAGGACCTGGCCCTGCCGCCAGAGC
>NW_005359352.1:819939-821528 GCF_000412655.1 Myotis brandtii | reverse complement strand
CCTTTACCACAGGCTCCCCTTTACCCGAGCAGGCACCCAGGCCTCGGGTCCGGGGAGCCTGCTGCTGGCCTGAGCCCTGCCCGGGGACTGTCCTCCGCCTGGTCCTGGTGCCTGTGACATGCTCGCCCCACTCGGTGGGCTGAGAACCTGGCACGCAATTTGCTCATCAATTAGAACCCCAGGCTTAGGAACAGGCGGGTGGGGAGCAGCTGACCTTGGGGTGGGGCACAGGGGCTTCAGCTGTCTCCAGGGAGCCATGCACAGTACCAGCTGCCCCGACCCTCCACTGCAGGGGCCCAGGGACCTGCTGCCAGGACCAAGCTGAGAAGGGACTCAACAAGGACTTGGAAAATAATTAGAAGAAATATTTTAATATTGCTATTTGCCCTTTCTCCCTCAGCGCCTGGGAGCTGGGCGGTGGCCCTGCCCCCCCCTCCCCCCCACCCCACCTTCTGCTGCCTGCTCACCTGCTCCACCATCCCGCCCCCATCCCGCTCTTGGGGCCCATTGGAGCCGGCAGCACCTCCACTGCTGCCCAGTGCTGCTTTGCTGACCTGGTGCCGCTCGCTCACCTGCTCCACCATCCCGCCATAGTCCCACTCTCTTCGGGGCTCAGTGCTGCTTTGCTGACACCCGCCATGTTCTGTGCTGCCCCCTGGTGGTCAGCACACGTCATAGCGAGCGTTCGAACTCCCGGTCTCTTGGTCCAACAACCGCCCAAGGGGACAATTTGCATATTAGGCTTTTATATAGGATAATTCACATACCGTCCAACTCATGCATGTAAGATGCACGTGCAATGGCTTTTAGAATATTCCAGACTTGTGGGACCTTCTCCCTCCCATTAGCCTCCCTCTGGGTCTGCCCTCCACCCTGCAGCCCCTGGTGGCACCGGTTGGTTCAGTGGCTCTGTTTCCAGAGGTTGGACATTTTTGCAAAGCGCAGTGAAGTGGACGGTGCCCGTGGACATGGCATCGGGCTTGTTTCTAGAAGAGCATTGAGAACGTTAGAGGCAGCAGAGGGGATGGGCCGGCCTCACAGAGGGGTCAGGCCTACACTTCAGAGAGCCTTCTCTTGGCCTGTTAGAGAAATACTTTGCCTGGAAGGGCCCTGAGCCCACGGCCAGCCCGTGAGGGGCTGGTAGCCTTCATTCCTTCCCTCCGGACTGTCCAATGTTACCCAGCCCTCCTTCCGAGCGGGTGTGGGGGGTGTGAGGGGGTAGGGCCGGCGGAAGGAGGGCCCACGTCAGGAAGCTGGTCCTGGGTCAGGTCTGGCACAGCCTGTGTTTGTACAGGCTCCGCGCTGAGAATGTTTTAGAACAGAGCAGAAGAATAATTATATTTCGTGACACGTGGAAATTACATAAAGTCCTCATTTCAGCGGTTTAAACAATTCCACTGAGTCCATTTGCGGATCTAATGGGCTTGATTGGATGATTCATGAGTCGGGCGGCACCCATCTGGGCAGGAGAAGGGAGCCCCCAGGAGCTGCGGGGAAGGAAGGCTTCTGTAGGCGGGAGTGGGACAAGGGCGCTGGAGTGGGCTGCTCGGGGCAAGGCCACCTTCCCCAAGGCGGGCGGGGGTCTTAGC
>NW_005359352.1:817517-819822 GCF_000412655.1 Myotis brandtii | reverse complement strand
GGGGGGGAGGCTCAGGGGCAGGGGGGAGGCGCTGATCTTGGGGGCGCTTAGCACGGGCGACTCCGTTTCGGGCCTGTTGGTGTTTCTTCCTTGGCACCCGCAATAGTTCCATCGGCACTCGCCACGCCACCTGTTCTGGTGCTGCAGTGGCAGAATCAAATGGCGCAACAGGGACCAGATTTCTACCTGGAGCTGCAGTATTTCTATTTTTTTAAATATATGTTTTTATTGATTCCAGAGAGGAAGGGGGAGAGAGAAAGAGACATCAATGATGAGAGACTCATGGATCGGCTGCCTCCTGCACACCCCACACTGGGGAGCGAGCCCACAACCCGGACCTGTGCCCTGACCAGGAATCCAACCAGGACCAGCTGGGCTACAGTGTTTTCTATCTGGCCCTTTCCAAAAAAGCGTTTGATGACATCGCATTGAGGCTTGCCCTTGCTCTTGAAGGGAAGGGGTCACGGTCAGGTCAGGAAGATGGGAAGCAGGAGGTGGTTGGTCAAAGCGGCTGGAGTCAGCAAGGCCCGCTGGAGAGCAGAGGGTTGGTTTCCGGAGTTTGGGGCGTGGATTAGCTCACTGGCTGCCCTGACAAACCACCCCAGCTGGGCGGCTCCAACAACAGAGGTTCTCTCCCCCACATCCGGGGCTGGGGTCCAGGAGGGTGTCGGCAGGACTGGTCCCTCCGCAGCCTCTCCTCAGCTGCTCCCCTGCCCTCCCGGGGCTGCCTCTGCCTGGATGTCTGTCCCAATCTCCTCTTATCAGGACACTAGTTAGACTGGGTCAGGGCCCGCCCATATGATCTCATTTAACGGTAACCACCTCCTTAACCACCCGACTCCCAAAACAGCGCCTTCCGAGGAATTGGGACGTCAGCATGTGGATTTGGGGGATTCCATTTAACCCATCTCACTGACTAGCTGTTAAATACAGCCATGATTGAAAATTAAATCACATAAGCTCACATCATGTTAATTAGTGAACTAATATTAAAGACAAATATAATAAACTAGAGGCCCAGTGCACAAAATTCGTGCACTCGGGGGAGGGTGTCCCTCAGTCTGGCCTGCACCCTCTCACAGTTTCGGAGCCCAAAGCTGGCAGTCGGACATCCTTAGTGCTGCGCTGTGCTCACCAGCCGTGAGCCTGGCTTGTGGCTGAGCAGTGCTCCCCCTGTGGGAGCACACTGACCACTAGAGGGCAGCTCCTGTGCTGAGCGTCTGCCCCCTGGTGGTCAGTGCACGTCATAGTGACCAGTCGTTCCGCTGTTCAGTCGATTTGCATATTAGCCTTTTATTATACAGGGGGATACTCAGAAGTCTACTTTGTGTTCCTATTGTCTGTGTGGCCCAGCTCTTCCCAGCTGTTCTGTCCGCATGGAGGACGTGGATGGAGAGCGTTACCGAGCATCTCCTCATCTCGCTCAGCAACATGTGTCTTGGGCTGAGCTAGGACCATGTCCCTTGTATTAATGTGGCCTCCCAGGGAGACTGTAGCCCCTTGTGGGAAGGACCCGTCTTCGAGTCCCTGGCCCCTGGTCCCGGCAGCAGAGGCCTCGGCCGGTGGATAGACAAACACTGGGACTGGCTGTCCGGGGAGTCTGGGCTCAGGCCTGGTCTGGGAGTTGAGAGCACTCAGGCCTTCGCTGGCTCGGTGGGTAGAGCGTCAGCTTACGGACTGAGGGGCTCGATTCTGGTCTAGGGCAGCGGTCACCAACCATTCGGATCTCACGGACCAGCAGCGGCCCACGGACCACCCGCTGGCAACCGATGGTCTAGGGCACAGACCTTGGTTGCAGGCTTGATCCCTGGCCCTGGTTGGGGCGTGTGAGGGAGGCAACCAATCGATGTGTCTCTCACGTGGAAGTTTCTCTCTCTGTCTCTTCCCCTCCTTTCCACTCCCTAAACAGCAATGGGAAATACCCGCGGGCGAGGATTAACCACAAAGAGAGCATTCGGTTCAGGTTCACAGGCCCCAGGTCAGGGGAGGAGGGGGATTAGCTCCAGGGAGGGAGGGAGTCCGAGCAGAGGACTAACCCTGCTTGTTGTGGTTGGGGGGAAAGTGGGGGAGGCAGCAGCACAGGTGAGAGACCCAGCAGCCGGGGGTGGGGGGTGCGGCAGGCTGGGCTGGGGGCCTTGTTCTCGGTGGTTCTGAGAAGCCTGCTCTGCACCCGCTCTGCCAGGTGCTGGGGAGGCAACAAGCAACGGCAGCTGCGCCCAGGCTGCGTGGGCTGTGAGGCGGAGGCAGCCGACTGGCCGCCCAGTAAGTCAGGTGGTGATGGTTCCCAGGAACCGGGTGGGGTAAT
>NW_005359352.1:812990-817348 GCF_000412655.1 Myotis brandtii | reverse complement strand
TGGGGGGAGGAAGGTGAAGGGGGTAGGGGCTCAGGAAGGGCCTGGGCTCTTGCAGGCGGTGGTCAGGGAAGGGCTGTCTGAGGAGGGGAAAGTGGGGACCAATCCCTGGTTAGCAGAGGCCCACTAACCCCCCAAGGGGCAGGAAAGGGCCAGGGAGGGGCTATGGGCTGGGCACGGGCTGAACGGACCCCCCAAAGGGTAGTGGGTCTTCAGGGTGGGCCTGAGCCAGAGGCATCGTGGTCACCGGGGTATTCGCTGGAAACGCCGGTTCTCAGGCCCCACCCGGCCCCACTGAGCCAGCACTGGGGGTCGGGGCTGATGGCACAGGCCTCAGCCCCCTCCTGTGCCCCACACCGCAGTGGCCTCCTGGGCACGAGGGAGGCTGGGAGGCCCACCCCTCCCCCACCTCTGACCCTGGGTGGGTCTGAGAGTCCTGAGTGGTTTAATTTGGGGGAGAGGGTTGGGGAGGGACGGAGGGGGGAGGGGAGGTGGGGTCAGGAGTCGTTACCTGTCAGCCAGCGCTGCCCGGATGCCAGGAGAATGCCAGGCGGGTGCAGGGCTGGGCCCTCGAGGTTCCCCACCCCGACTCGTTCCTTCCTTTCTCCTTCCTGGGCTGTGACATCCGTCTGGTGAGTCAGCCCCCCCCTGCTCCGCCCGCCCGGCCAGCCCTCTTGCCCCTGCTTCCTCCTGGCCGTGCCCTGGCTTTGTCCCCCGGCAGGGACTTTGCCTTCTCGTCACCGGGCACCATCCTCCTCCACTTCTCACCGCAGGAAAGGGGCCGGAGGCACAGAGAGGGCGAGTGACTTGCCTGAGGTCACACAGCGGTCAAGGGAGGAACTGGGGCAGCCGGTGCCAGTCACCTGAACCTTCACGCCCGTGTCCTGCCCCCTGTGGCCAGGGCCCTGCCTCCATTCTCACCGCTCCCTGACCCCGCATCCTACCTGGCTTTCCACCTACCGCTCTGGGGCCCCCCTGCTCGCGCCCCAGCCACCCCTCTCCTCTCTGCTCCAGCAGTTTCCTCCTTGAGGCTCCTCACCCCGCCCCCCAGTGCCAAGTGTTCAGTTCCAGGCCTGACATTCAGCGCGACGTCTCCACTGGAGTGTCCCACGGACACCGCCCCAAGCCGCACCCAGAGGGGCTCCCTGTCTGCTGTTTCCTTGCTCTGAGAGTGCATCCCCCGTTCTGGGTACCGGGTCCGAAATCCGGGCAGGGGCGGGGCGGGACCTGCTATTGCACGTGCAGCCAGCAGGCGGAGCCTCCATCCCTCCCTTTTCCTCAGCGGCAGCCTGTCCCGCTGACCCGCTCCCAGTGCAGATCCCAGGGGGGCTCCTCACCTGGGTCCCCACCTGTCCCGCGCCTCCTGCTCCTTCAGCCTCAACCCCGAGCTCACCTGTCCAGGCGCCTCCCAAGACCGGGCACGACTGGTGAGAGGTGCTCCCGTGCCCAGAGCCTCTGCAGTACCTGCTCCCGGGGATTCACATACGGAATCGCACCTGCCCAGCTCTTTTCTGACCCCCCCCTCCCTCCAGGTGTGAGTCCCCTGAGGTCAGGGAAGGGTCTGCTGTCCCTGTAGTACCTCAGCCAGCATCTGGCCCGGGCATGGCGCTCTGGATTCTCTCAGTAAATGTTTTTTTTTAAAAAAATATTTTTATTGATTTTTTACAGAGAGGAAGGGAGAGGGATAGAGAGTTAGAAACATTGATGAGAGAGAAACACCGATCAGCTGCCTCCTGCACATCTCCTACTGGGGATGTGCCTGTAACTGAGGTAGGTGCCCTGGACTGGAATCGACCCTGGGACCTTTCAGTCCGCAGGCCGAAGCTCTATCCACTGAGCCACACCGGTCAGGGCTCAGTAAATGTTTATGGAATGAATGGATGAGTGAATGAGTAACTGAGTGAATGAACAGTGAGGGCCTGCTGCAGGAGGGTGAATGAGTGAATGAATGAGTGAATGAGTGAATGAATGAATGGATGAGTGAATGAGTGAATGAACAGTGAGGGCCTGCCTCTGGGAGCTGCTGTTGCAGGAGGGCCATGCTGCTGGGTTAAGCGAGAGAGTGATTGTGGAGATCATGGCCCCTGAGGGTGGCTGGTCCATGGGGCTCACTTCTGCACCCCGCCTTCTCCCCTCGCTCCTCTTCCCCTCGTCCCAGCCTGGCTAACCTGCGAGTGGCCGCAGATGCTAACTGACTGGCTGACGCTATGTCCATCCTGCCGCCGCCGCCGCTCACCCGCAGGGCCTTCTGGAGACTGTCCGTGACCTGGGGGTCAGGCCTTCGGGGCCTGGAACCTGGACGGAGGGTGGAACCCCCTGTCACTCCGGCTCCTCCTTCCACGGCGTCCCCAGCTCTGGGCCAGGCTGCGCTCCCTTCCTGGGCTCGGCGAGGGCAGGACGGCAACCAAGGGCGGGGACAGGCCTCACGTGGACTTGCCACTGCGCAGTTGGTTTCTTCCTCCGTGTTCTTGGCACCTGAGTTGTCCAGGTGTTCACAGGGGTTTTATGAAGCTGTTGGCTCTCCCGTGGTCCAGCGGTCTCTGGGGCTGGGGCTGGGGCCGGGGCTCCAGCTGCAGATGCTGCCGCCTCCTCGCCGCCGTCAGCTTTGAGCTGCCGCAGGAGTGACCGTCTGATGCTGGTCCGGTGGTGACCTGGCGAGCCGTTCGGGGTGCAGGTGGAATTCCTGTTCTGAGTGGCCAAGTGGTTGAAAAACTGGAGGGCTCAGCTTCTCTGAGCAGAAGCTTCCAGAACAGTCACTTCTTCCTTCTGTACAACCCAGGGACTCTTCTTCACCCAGGAGGTCAGCAGGTGCAGGGACCTCACGCACTGGCCGCTCAGCCGAGCTCTCGGTAAGCTGAGCCCCGAGGGGGCGGCCGGACCCCCTGCTCTCCAGTGGGGAGGGTGGGGACCAGGGTGCACGGGGGCCAGGCCTTGAGGGACTTTCCGTGCCATAATGAGGGACCTGAACTCTGTCCCTAACCCGCACCGAGTCCCAGCTGACGGGGGACGCCAGCCGATGCACCTTTCAGAAAGCTTGCGAGGGTGGTGGGAGGAGAGCTGCGTTCTTTGTGTTTTGTTCATTTTCTTTTTTAAAAAAAAAATATGGTTGTGTTTTTATTTCAGAAAGAGGAAGGAGAGAGAGAAGAAACATCAGTGATGAGAAAGTCGCGGATTGGCCGCCTCCCGCACGGCCATCACGGGGGACCCAGCCCGAAGCTCGAGACCCAGGCATGTGCCCTGACCCCGGGAATCAAATCGTGACCTCTTGGTTCATAGGTCGATGCTTGACCACTGAGCCACACCGGCTGGGCTTCTATTTTTTAAATTTATTTTTATTGACTTTAGAGAGAGAGGAAGGGAGAGGGGGAAAGAGAGAAACATCAATGTGAGAGAGAAACATCCATGGGTTGCCTTATGTCCACTCCCTGCCAGGGGTCGACCTGGGTGTGTCCTGACCGAGAACTGAAGCTGAGACCTTTCGGTGCACGGACGACGCTCCAGCCAGCGGAGCCACGGGCCGGGCAGCCTCCCGTTCCTTGCAGAGCCCTCCTTCCCGTGACGCTCACAGCCCGTGTCCTGCCAGCGGCCCCCCTCCGTGTGCCGCACCCGCTGCTGTCCAGCCCGTCCTGTTTCACTTCCTTTCCTACAAGTGCTGTGAGCAGCCCCTCCATCGACTTCCCGGGCCCCGGGTGCTTTTGAACAGCTGGACTGGAGAGGGAGGCGGGCAGGAGCGGGCAGAGCTGCTGTCGCTGCCCCCTGAGGAGGGCACGTCTCAAAGACGAGGGGCGGCTCCTGCAGCCACGCGAGGGGCCTGCCGTTGGGGGTCGTGCGGGGATCCAGAAGCTGTGGCTTCACAGCTCAGACGCCGCGTGGGGCCTGGAAGTCTTTTCATTAAATATCACGTGGAATGGAAATAGAAATTCCGTCTTTGGGACCGAGCCTGTGGAGCCGAGAGCCAGGCGTCCTGGGAGCAGGAGAGATGGCGCCGGGGGGCGGCTCCTGCAGCCACGCGAGGGGCCTGCCACTGGGGGTCGTGCGGTGATCCAGAGGCTGTGGCTTCACAGCTCAGACGCCGCGTGGGGCCTGGAAGTCTTTTCATTAAATATCACGTGGAATGGAAATAGAAATTCCGTCTTTGGGACCGAGCCTGTGGAGCCGAGAGCCAGGCGTCCTGGGAGCAGGAGAGATGGCGGAAGCGGGGCCTGGCTCTGGCTCCCGACGGAACCCCCAAGTGTGACAGGGAACCCCAGGATGGCAGGGAGCCCCCAGGGGTGGCAGGGAACCCCCAGGGGTGGCAGGACTCCCTGTCAGCACCCGCTGGCTCTGCTCTCCCTCCGGAGGTGGCGGCTGGGGGGGGGGCG
>NW_005359352.1:811245-812961 GCF_000412655.1 Myotis brandtii | reverse complement strand
CTATAAACTTGGAATTCAGTCTGTTCTGAAGCTCGATTCCGGTTGCACTGTTTGGGGAAGTTTTGACAGAATGCACAAGGAGCCAGATTAAATTAAAACAACGTCGCAATCACCGAGCTAACGACCGTGACAATACAAATCATTCACAACCAAATTAATGCAATATTAGGTCTCTTCATTGCACTAATAATCTCCCAGCAATACAGACACGGCAATTGTTCGGGGAGGCATGACTCATTGCTTGGGAGAAGAGGATTGTGGGAAAGTCTCTGCGTTTCCTTCTGCCATCTGAACGGGGAGCACCAGTGTGTGCCAGGATGCAGGCGACAGAGACACAGCCCTTCCCCTGGGGACCACCTGGCTCACGTGTGGGACAGCCTTACGTGACCGGAAGGAAAGGGCCTCACGGAAGGCTGCCTGGAGGCGGCGGCATTGAGCTGAGTTGGGGGGGTGAGTAGAATTCATTGGGTCTTGTGCTGATTCACTTCTCTCTGCAGCCGGCTGCAGCCTGGCTTTTGTCCCCTCCTCGTCCCGGAAATGCTCTAATCAAATGGCCTTCGTGGTGCCGGGTCCACAGGTGGCTCCTCCGTCCCCGTCTTCCCCGACTCCCGGCAGCTGGCGCTCCTGGAAGCTTCCGTGGCCTCGGGTTCCCACCAGCATCACCGGTCTTCTTTCTCTGCCCCCTCTGCTGGGTCCTCTTCCCTTCCCGACCCCGACCCCCAGGGGGTCCCAGGGCTCAGCCCTCGCCTCCTCTTCCCCGTCCCAAGTCTCCCACTGATGACCCGACACGGTCCAGCCCTGACCCTCCCGACCGCCACACTCGGGTGTCTCACCATCCACCACTCCCTGGGGTGTTTAATGCACTTAAATCGTAACGCGGGAAAATACACATCATAAGGGCCCCTCCCTTCAGCTTTCCACAAAGCGGACGCCCCTCGGTGTCAGCTCCCCGTCAGGAGAGAGAGCCTCGTGTCCGGGAAGCCCCTCCAGCGTCTCCACGCTCCCCTGCGACGGGCACACCTGGTCGGTACCATAAGTACATGGAGCCATGGGAGATCTGCCCCGGTTCTGGCTTCGTCGGCTCCGCCTCGGCCTCGGCCTCGGCCTCGTGCTGTGGGCCTGACTCGTCCATCCTGGGCGCTGTGGAGCGTGTTCGTCCTGCTCCTGCAGCCCAGGCAGAGGGCTGAGGGCTCGCCTCCCTCCTTCCTCTGCCCACCCCAGGATGAGGGATGTGTTCAGGGGACGGCAATGGCTTGGCCTGTTCCAGTGCCTACTGTTGGAATCTCAGGCACCATGGCTGGCCTTTTATTTTAAACCGGTGGCCGGTGCACGGATTCGTGCACATTGAAAGGAAATTCGCCACTTTCTTTCAGCTTCAGAGATATATTGTGCCAATAGTCGGTCTTCAGATACATTCTGGCGTCAAGTGCTGTATATGTATCACGCATGCGCGAGTCAACGTTTATTTTTAAATTGCCAGTGTGCATCATGTATACCGGCTGGTCAGCCAATTGGACAGTTGGACGGACATACGGTCGGTCACTTAGCCTTTTATATATATAGACTAGAGGCCGGGTGCACAAAATTTGTGCATGGGTAGGGTCCCTAGGCCTGACCAGCCATCAGGGCCAATCTGTGGGGTGACCTGTGGGGTGATCAGGGCCCCCCTGGCACCTGCTTTGGCCTGGTGCCACCCGCTTGCCGGCCCCATCCCCC
>NW_005359352.1:807323-811228 GCF_000412655.1 Myotis brandtii | reverse complement strand
AGCAACTGGTGGGGCGATAGGGGCCTCCGCTCGCACCCATCTTGGCCTGGCACCGCCTGCTCACCTGCTCCACCATCCTGCCATGGTCCCGCTCTTGTCGGGGACCATCGGGGCTGGCAGCGCTTCCACTGCCGCCCGCTGCCAGCGCCGCATCGTGGATGCTCGCCATGTTCCCCGCTGCCCCCTGGTGGTCAGCGCACGTCTAACTCCCGGTAAGTCCAACTCCTGCCCATGGGGACAATTTGCATATTAGCCTTTTATTATATAGGATTTTTAAATAAAGGAGTGCATGAATGCATGAGTGAATGAATGAATGAATGAATGAATGAAAAGAGTGACACGTAAGTGGGTGCTTTTCTGAAGAGAACATTCTTGCATGTCGCCTGCTATCAGTGGCTGTGCTGGTCATTCTCATAATGTTCCCGTATTTAATCCTTGCCACAGTCCTTTGAAATGGGGATGTCACATTGACTTTATGGATGAAAAAAAAATTCAAGACTCAGAGGATCCCGGTCACTTAACTCTTCTGGGCTCAGTTTTTCCATCTGCAAAATGGCACCAGCAGATCGCAGCAGGCTGTTGAGAGAACAAGTGGGTGATACATGTGCCCATCGTCCTGGCACAGAAAAGGGCAGTTAAATCTTTGCCCATCTTGCCCGGTCGGTGTGGCTCAGTGGTTGAGCATTGACCTCTGAACCAGGCGGTCACAGTTCGATTCCCAGTCAGGGCACATGCCCAAGTTGCGGGCTCGATCCCCAGTGGGGGGTGTGTAGGAGGCAGCCCATCAATGATTCTCTCTCATTGATGGGCTGTTTCTCTCTCTCTCTCTCTCTCTCTCTCTCTCTTTTCCTCTTTGAAATTGATAAAAATATATTTAAAAGGTAAAAATATATTTTAAAAAATCTTTGCCATCTCTGTGGTTTGAGGTTGTTAGTGTGCGAGAGGCCGGGCCGGGATTTGAACCTGCCCTCCTCTATCACCCTGCCGGGCTGGCACCATCTCCACTGCTCCACGCTGCTGCCTCGGGGGGACTGGGAGAGTGAAGGGGCCTCAGCCAAAGCTTTCCAGCCCCAGCGCACCTGCCTCTCTGAGCCTGAGCCCCCTCTCCCTCTCCCTGCCTGTAACCTGGGCAGCGATGAAACAGATCCCTTTAGATTCAGCCCTGGGGCCCCGCGCCCTCCCCCTCCCCGGCCTTACCTGGAGGGCGAGAGTGGAACACAGTTGTGGTGGCCTCATTTTCTGTGTCTGGAATAAGAGGGCCGCTGGACAGACTATGCTAATTCCAATTCCCATGATCACCTGCCCAGCGCGTGGCCCTGGAGCTGGGCGGAGGGGCTGCCCAGAGCACGGCCGCTCCCAGCAGCGGGACAGTCTGTGCTCCCAGGAGGAGCGGCCTCCTCCTCCCAGGAGCGCACACACCGGGCAGCCCGGGCAGCCGGGAGCCGTCCCTGCCCCTTCACCTGCGGAGAGGAGAGCGACCAGCAATTAGATGGTGGCCAGAAAGCGCGGTGTCCCAGGGCCGGGGCCATGGGGGCTGCAGCTTCGGATGGAACAGTCTCTCGTCTTCTGCCACGAATTAGTCGTTTATGTCGGACGCTCTCGGGCTAAGAGGTGGAGGCCTGTTTTGAATGGGGACTGGATGGAGCCCTACTCTTTTGTTGTTAATCTCAACCAAGGATATTTTTCCCTATTGATTTTTAGAGAGAATGGAAGTGAGGGAGAGAGACAGAGAAAAACACTGATGTTTCAATCTGCTGATCCTTCACATCCCCCATCGGGGGTCAAGCCTGCAGCCCTGGCATGTGCCCCGACCGGGAATCGGACCGGCAACCTTTCGGTGCACAGGACAACGCCCACCCAACCGAGCCCCACGGCCAGAGCCCGTGTTCTGTAGCCCAACCGAGCCCCACGGCCAGGGCCCGTGTTCTTTAGTCCAACCGAGCCCCACGGCCAGGGCCCATGTTCTGTAGCTCAACCGAGCCCCACGGTCAGGGCCCATGTTCTGTGGTCCAACCGAGCCCCACGGCCAGGGCCCATGTTCTGTAGCCCAACCGAGCCCCACGGCCAGGGCCTGTGTTCTTTAGTCCAACCGAGCCCTGGCATGTGCCCCGACTGGGAATCGGACCGGCAACCTTTCGGTGCACAGGACAACGCCCACCCAACCGAGCCCCACGGCCAGGGCCCGTGTTCTTTAGTCCAACCGAGCCCCACGCCCAGGGCCCATGTTCTGTGGTTGGCTGGAAGCCCAAGTCTTTTCCGGCCACGAAGACCGTGCATCTTAAACGAGCTGTGTGGTCAGCACGAGGCAGGGGCACCCGCAGGAAACTCGGCCTGAACTTGCTGTGTGACCCTGGGCCCCTTGACCTCCCATGAACCCACTGGACTTGCTGCTCTCGGCGGGGGGCGGGGGGGTGGGGGATGGGTACACCCCCCCAGTGCTCCACCCCTGGCTTCTAGGCTGGGACGACGGCCTGCAGTTGCACATGGCCAGGCCTGAGCGGGGAGGGTATCGCCACCCACAGCATGGACCAAGAATAGCCGCCCCGGGTGAGAGGTGGGGTGGTTGGGGGGGGCTGATTGCAGGGGGCGGGCGGGCTCTCCTGCCAGCGGGCGGTCTGGAGCTCATCAGCTAAGCAGGCGATCCTGTGTGCGCTTTGTTCCCCGCACAGAGCGGCTCTCCGGGAACTTCCAAGCGGCCGCTTCCTGATTTGATTTCTTTTCAGAGCCGGAGTGTGAGAGCCAGGCCGAGCGCCTAATTGTGCCGCGAGGCTATTCAGAGAGCCCGTTCTTGGGAGAAAATCAGGACAGTTAGCTCTCGGCTGCAGGGAGAAGGGGAAGCGAGCTGATCACGGTGAATGTCAGCCCGTTCCTGGGGAGCCAAAGGGCACAGAGTTGGGAGAAGCAGGAAGAAAGAGGGGCACCTGCTGTGCCGCCTCTGGGCGGGGCCGAGCCGAGTGCGTGGGAAGGGAGAGCTGGGCATGCTCACCCTGGCTCTGGCATGGCTGCGTGACCCTGTGCAAGTGTGACCTGGGGCACGTCGCTCGGCCTGGGGTCTCCGGTTCCCTGAGTTTGCAAGAGGGAGCCCTGTGGAGGCTCACTCAGCTCGCAGGCTCTGCCGTGCACTACCTGGTGGGCTTCAGCTGCCAGTCGGGGGCCTGATGGCGGGTGGGCCCCGGGTGCTGCCCCTTGGCGCGGAGGTCTTCCTGGCCACCCGGAGGGAGCTGGTCTACGTCTACGACCGGGAGGCGAGGCAGCTGACCGCGGCCCTTTGCCGGGCGCTCCTCCTCCTCCTGTGCGCGAGGAGGGGCATCTATTGCTTGTCTTTGGACCAGGCTCGCAGGTCTGTGAGCCAGAGTGATGGGGATGACGAGGACAGCGAGTCCCCCTCCCCCGTGACCCCTGTGGACCCAGACACCTGTGTGCTCCCCGACGCCATGCTGTGCGCGTTCACCGTGCTGGGCGACCTCATCGCGCTGGCGCAGGGCCCCGCCCAGTGGAAGGTGCAGCTGTCTGAGTGTCTGTGAGCGAGCACACAGTGGACATGCTGCAGGGCCTGTGCTTCCCGGGCCTGGCTGCGCACCCCCACACCCCGTGCAGGCCCCTGCACCTTGCCACCCTCCCAGCGACCCCGTGAGCACCTTCCTGGAAACCTGCTGGTGGCCCGGCAGCGAGCCAGTGGGGCCCGAGTCCCTGCGCACCAAGTACCTGCCGCCGTCCGTGGCCGCCATCCTGGTGTCGGCAGAGCTGCTCAGAGCTGCCCTGGGGGACAGTTACTCAGGTTGGTGGGGCTGGTGACTTGGCTCTGGCCTCGGGGCCCCGTGGACACACAGGCCGTGGACGTGGCTCCTCACTGCCCAGGGCACGTCCACACTCACGGCCGGCACCTCTGTCCCTCAGGCGTGTCC
>NW_005359352.1:804473-806308 GCF_000412655.1 Myotis brandtii | reverse complement strand
TGCAGACGGAGCCGCCTCAGGTGCGGGCGGCGTCACTGCCGCAGGAGGTAGTCCTCGCAGGCGCAGGCCGAGTGCTGGGTCACCGAGTCAAGGATCCACTTCTCCGACAGGTACAGGTGCGTGACGGTCTCCTTCCTCCTCCCCTGGCCAGGCCCGATGAAGAGTCTGGACTGGCTAGGGGCCCCCGCGACCCGACCCCCACACAGGAGGACCAGCTCCCACAGCTTGGCTCTGGGGGGGTCGCTGGCTGGTGAGATGAACATCGTGGGCTGCTCGGCGAACAGCGTCCCCTGGTACTGCCCCGCGGACAGGTGGCGCTCCTGGCGGCAGAGCGGAGGGCGGGAAAGGGGTTGGAGAGCTCGAAGGGTTCCTCAGAAATCCATGGCCCAGTTCCAAAGACCACAGGACCCGCTGGTAGGAGAGGGCCCAGCTGCCGCTCGCCAGGCCCTGCAGCACGTGGAGGGTGCACAGCGCCTGCCCGGCCAGCACGTGGGTGGTGCTCTCACACCCTTCTCGGGTGTTGGGACAGGGCTGTGCTGTGAATGCCACCCTGGGCAGAAGACGCAGAGCCTCCAAGCCACCCCCACAGGCAGGACTTGGGGACAGAGGTGGGCGTGGCCAGAGAGCTGGGCTGAGAGAAACCTGGTCCGGGCTGACCCCTGGCGTGGATGCTGCTTCGCCAGCCTCAGCTTTTCTGGCCACGCCCAGGGCACAGGCTGCAGGGCCAGGGAGGAAGCTTTCTCATTTTACCTTTTTAAAAAATATACTTTTTTCTTTTCTTTTTAAAAAATATACTTTTACTAATTTCAGAGAGGAAGGGGGAGAGAGAGACAAAAATGTCAATGATGAGAGAGAATCACGGATCGGCTGCCTCCTGCACGCCCCACACTGGGGATCGAGCCCACTACCCGGGCCAGGACTCGAACCATGACCTCCTGGTTCATAGGTCAGCGCTCAACCACTGAGCCACACTGGCCCGGCTAGTGTTACTTCCTTGTCCTCTGGCTTCTCGAGTGGCAGGCTTGGCTTCTTGCCCACTCAGCGGGCGGCCGCAGTTGTCCTAACCTCGCGCTGTGGGGGGCGCTGTGGAGGGCGTCGGAAACCCTGCTCGCGCGGGGACATTTCGGGCCAGGAGTGGGGCTGACACCAAATGTGGGGTCCTGGGGAGCAGGCCGTGGCCGACCTCCCAGGGCTGTGCTCCGGGTAGGAAACGGGTGGGGGACCACCCCCCTGGGACCGGCTGTGCTGACCGCAGGCCCTCGTTTTGGACACAGGGAGATCCATCCTGTAGCGCCAACAGGAAGTCGTGGATTTTCACGAGATCTGTAAACGCACGAGCCCCGTGCTCGGGGCATGGTGACTCGTGGGCCTCCCGGTGACCCGGTTGTGCGGCCACTGACAGCGCGACCGGGAGGACGGTGAGGCTCTCGGGGCACCTCTCCCCCGAAGGACCTGGAAAAGGTGCAGGTGTCTGGCTGTAGCCGTGCCCACTGCTCCCTGTGTGCCCTGCACGGCCACCGCTCGGGGAGTTCCTCGTTCTCGTTTGTGGGGGGGGCAGATGTGGGCTGTGTGCGCAGAAGCCCTCTCCTCTGAGCACGGGGTGCAGCCCGGGAGCTGGAGGGCGCGAGCAGATGGAGCCCCAGCTTCGCCCGCATCCCCGCCCGCGGCCCACCTGCCGGGAACACAGTTCCACCCTAATGCCTTTTCAATGAAGCCCTCAAGACCAGCCCGTTTCCTGAGCAGGCAGAGCAGTTGTTTTACACTTCGGCTAATTGATTGAAATCACTCCTAAGTCACCAGCCTCGCGGAGCCGGGGTAGCGAGACCTGCTTGCGG
>NW_005359352.1:801181-804288 GCF_000412655.1 Myotis brandtii | reverse complement strand
TGTGGGGAGGAGGTGGCTGGAGGGCAGGCGCTCCCCGCAGAGGGCACTGGGACTGGGACCTGCTCCGCTCCGCCCACGGCTGGCCCCGCGCACACTCCTCTCAGAGTCCCCTCGACACCCCATCCGGGACTCCGTGTGAATGAAGGTGAAGCGTTCCACCCTAATGCCTTTTCAATGAAGCCCTCAAGACCAGCCCGTTTCCTGAGCAGGCAGAGCAGTTGTTTTACACTTCGTCTAATTGATTGAAATCGCTCCTAAGTCACCGGCCTAGAAGAGCCGGGGTAGTGAGACCTGCTTGCGGGGGAGGGGAGGAAGGGAGAGGGGGGCGATGCGCTGCGGGAGCCCGGCAGGCAGCTGGGCCTGGTCGGAGACCCTCGGTGGGACGGCCCTTCTCCGTGGCCCAGCTCTCCTCCTTCTTCCGGCCCAAGTGCTCCCACCCCTGCCTCCCCATAACCTGTAACCTGGCAGCCACCCGGCTCCTCACAGGCTCCGTGTGCTCTATGTGCTCCCTGCCTCCAGGCTGTGGCTACACGGGCCTCATCTGGGGGTGGGGGTGGGGGTCAGGGCCACAGCATCTGCTCTCTGCACAGCACGTAGCAAGTGGGCAGGTGTTTGACATCCAGGGTCTCCTTTAATCCTCCAGCTACCTCCAGGTAGGTGATTATGATCCCATTTTACAGCTGGAGAAAATGAGGCCTGTGACCCACCGCTAGGGGGCGCTGGGGGCTGAGGCTTGTCCGGCTGACTGTGGATGAACCCCAGCCTGCTCGCTGCCCCGCCCCCTCAGAGGCCGTGAGGGATGCGCCCCCCTCCCCGCCACCCCCTCCCGTGTCCCAGGCCTCTGCCGTGTGGACTTGGTTAGCGGGGAGGGTGCCTGTTTGCCCAGACTCTCATCCGTGAGGGGCGTGGGAGAGAGTGACTGACCCCACAGGAATGGGTGTGTCTGCCCCACACGGGATCGAGCCTGCAACCCAGGCCTGTGCCCTGACTGGGAATCGAACCGTGACCTCCTGGGTCATAAGCTGACGCTCAACCACTGAGCCAGGCCGGAGGGCACTGGGACTGGGACCTGCTCCGCTCCGCCCGCGGCTGGCCCCGCGCACACTCCTCTCTGAGTCCCCTCGACATCCCATGAAGGTGAAGTGCACAGCACGTAGCAAGTGGGCAGGTGTTTGACATCCAGGGTCTCCTTTAATCCTCCAGCTACCTCCAGGTAGGTGATTATGATCCCATTTTACAGCTGGAGAAAATGAGGCCTGTGACCCACCGCTAGGGGGCGCTGGGGGCTGAGGCTTGTCCGGCTGACTGTGGATGAACCCCAGCCTGCTCGCTGCCCCGCCCCCTCAGAGGCCGTGAGGGATGCGCCCCCCTCCCCGCCACCCCCTCCCGTGTCCCAGGCCTCTGCCGTGTGGACTTGGTTAGCGGGGAGGGTGCCTGTTTGCCCAGACTCTCATCCGTGAGGGGCGTTTCCACCCGGGTTTGGAGGTTGGCTGGGCCCCACCTGCTGGCCGTCATCCTGATTCCGGTACCCTGGGGAGCAAGACCGGGGCCAGCAGCCTGCAGGCCGCCTGCCAGCTCTCTCCTTCTCGGGTGGACGAGAGGAGCCGCACCCCGATTCTGCACCGAGGCCAGGCTCAGGTGGACTTTCCGGGGGGAGGGGGCTGCCTTTCTCGGCAGGACCCCGGCTCTCAGGAGACCCCGGCTCCTGCACCTGTGGCTCCGCCAGTCTCCCCACCTTCCAGAAGGACCCGTGTGCAGTCCCCCGTCAACAGTCTCATTTCCTCTGTGGTCGGAACCTGGAATGTGTGTTTGAGCCTGAGCAGGTGGCTGGAGATTAGAACATAAATATGTCATGATTCAGGAGTTGGCTGGCTCACGGAAACAAGTCCTCGCTCCCGGGGAGGGGCCCCCCGCCAGGGCCCGAAGGACCCTTCGCTGGCTCTGAAGTTGGGGGGTGAGGGAACCAGGCAGCCCCCAGCCCAGGGGAGGGAGAGGGAGAGGGAGAGAGAGAGAGAGAGAGAGAGAAGAGAGGGGGAAGGGGGGGGGGGGAGTGATGCCAAGAAGTCTGGCTGCTGATTAGCTCAGCTTCCCTTAGTAGCTGCAGTCAATTTGGGCCTGTGATGGGGCAGACACAGGCCCAGCTGGGAGGGGTCATTTAAGGCGTGGGCTCTCTTCCCTCCTGCTCCTCCCACCTGCTCCCTGCCCACAGCCTCGGCCTCCAGCAGCAGAGCGAGCCCTCCCCGCTCCCCTCCCGCACAGCTTGCACCCCACGGGGCTGAGCCCTGGCTGGGGGCAGGGCCAGGAGGAAGGCAGTGCCAACCCCAGACCCTCAGCTGCTTCGGGTTGTGGGGCCCAGGCCTCGTCAGCAGAAAGAGGCCATTCAGAGCCCCCGCTGCCCTGAGAAGACACAGGCACGGGCACCTCTCGTCACAGGCTGTGGGGCCCGCATAGACCCCAGGCAGCGAGCACAGACCCCGGGCAGCGAGCAGGGGCCCTGGGCAGTGCAGCAGGGCAGCGCCTGGCATTGAGGTCCCCCGCACCCCATTTGCTTTCAGCCTGACCCAGCCTCCTCACAGGTAACTTTAGTCCTAGAGCCCCCGGGGCTGATGGGACAACAGGGAGGCTGCTCCAAGGGGAGGGTGGGGTAGGGGCCGGCGGGCAGGCAGCGCTGGCTCAGTGCCCTGTGTGGTGAGTGCCCGCCTCTCCTGACCGGGTCAGGCCCCGGGTCTGGCTCCCAGGGCAGCCCCGGCCTCCCTGGCTGCCTCTTGGTTGGGAGAGAGTGACTGACCCCACAGGAATGGGTGTGTCCGCCGCACACTGGGGATCGAGCCTGCAACCCAGGCCTGTGCCCTGACCAGGGACTCGAACCGTGACCTTCTGGTTCATAAGCTGACGCTCAACCACTGAGCCAGGCCGGCCGGGCTGTTTTTAAAGTATTTTTCATATTAACTGTGTGGTCTGAGCGGGTCCTGGGTCCCCAAACCACTCTCCCCTGCCTCCCTCATCACCTTTCAAATGTGGAGGTTGCTGACCTCTGGGCTGGGCCTGCAGGGACAGTGAAAAATGGAGAGGCCAGCGTGGGCTGGGGGGGTGGGGGTGGGCTGTGG
>NW_005359352.1:778510-800292 GCF_000412655.1 Myotis brandtii | reverse complement strand
CCACCACGGCCCAAGGGCAAGGCAGGTGGCTCCTGTGGGGCCTTAGCATGCATTTCAGCACAAAGATATGGAGGAGGGACAGGGCGAGCTCACAGGGTGGGGTGTGGGAGGCAGACAAGCCAGGGGTGGATGCTGCTCCAACCCCTCACTTGCCATGGGACCTGGGACAAGTTACTTACAGTTTCTCGGCTCTAAATGTGGGAGCTGAGCCCGGCCGGCATGGCTCAGTGGTTGAGCGTCGACCTAGGAACCAGGAGGTCATGATTCGATTCCCAGTCAGGGCACATGCCTGGGTTTCAGGCTCCATCCCCAGTGGGGGGCGTGCGGGAGGCAGGCGACCCATGATTCTCTGGTATCACGGTCCCCCGTCCCCGCCCCCTCACTGTGCTTGCTCATCATTGACGTTTCTCTCTCTCCCTCTCCCTTCCTCTCTGGAATCAATAGAAAATAAATAGATAAACGTGGGAGCTGATCTCTCCCTCGCAGCATCCTGGGGAGGGTTGGTCGGGAGGCGGAGGGCCCTGCGCTGGCACCCACCGGGCCCTGGGCAAAGGTGGGACCGGGGGGAGGGGAGGGCTGCTTTCCCACATCCTTGTCCAGCTGAGCGCCCTCCCTTCCCACCTGTCAGTGATTGATGGGAATCCAGCTCAGCCGGCGCTGGCGCTCGGGGCGACACAGCGAACGCCCTTTTGTCTTTGGTTCAGGTTTGGAGGCAGAGTGCCCCTGGGGCCGGTAGCTGTGCCCAGTCATGACGTGCAGGCACTGAGTGATGCCGCTGCTGCTTGAAGGGACAGCCGTGCCCTCGCCCCAGCCCCCCGGGGGGCCCCAGGCGTCCCTCCCCTCTTCCCTCTGGCTGGGCCTGGCCTCTGGACCATAATCCCGGGAGGGGAGAAGTGTGGGGTCTTTGCTCAGAACCGCATTCAGGACCGGAGACGCCGTTTGTGAAATAAAACTACTAGGGATTTCAACCCGGTGACGGCAGAACCTTAGCCAGCGTTGGGTCTGGGCCACCTTGATGAAGCAGGGCACTGAACCCCACTGGGCCTCCTCCCCGCTGTTCACCCCTCTCGCCCCCCACCCCCATTCTGCTTTCTCCTCCTCCTCATGGCACTCGCATGGGCCCTGGCTGCCTGGGTTCAGATTCAGCTCTGCTACGTGTGGTGGTGAGTCCTGAATGTGGGAGGCAGACAAGCCAGGGGTGGATGCTGCTCCAACCCCTCACTTGCCATGGGACCTGGACAACTTACAGTTTCTTGGCTCTAAATGTGGGAGCTGAGCCCGGCCGGCATGGCTCAGTGGTTGAGTGTCGACCTAGGAACCAGGAGCTCACGGTTCGATTCCCAGTCAGGGCACATGCCTGGGTTTCAGGCTCGATCCCCAGTCGGGGGCGTGCGGGAGGCAGGTGACCCATGATTCTCTGGTATCGCGTTCCCCCCCGTCCCTGCCCCCGCACTCCGCTTGCTCATCATTGACGTTTCTCTCTCTCCCTCTCCCTTCCTCTCTGGAATCAATAGAAAATAAATAGATAAACGTGGGAGCTGATCTCTCCCTCGCAGCATCCTGGGGAGGGTTGGTCGGGAGGCGGAGGGCCCTGCGCTGGCACCCACCGGGCCCTGGGCAAAGGTGGGACCGGGGGGAGGGGAGGGCTGCTTTCCCACATCCTTGTCCAGCTGAGCGCCCTCCCTTCCCACCTGTCAGTGATTTATGGGAATCCAGCTCAGCCGGCGCTGGCGCTCGGGGCGACACAGCGAACGCCCTTTTGTCTTTGGTTCAGGTTTGGAGGCAGAGTGCCCCTGGGGCCGGTAGCTGTGCCCAGTCATGACGTGCAGGCACTGAGTGATGCCGCTGCTGCTTGAAGGGACAGCCGTGCCCTCGCCCCAGCCCCCCGGGGGGCCCCAGGCGTCCCTCCCCTCTTCCCTCTGGCTGGGCCTGGCCTCTGGACCATAATCCCGGGAGGGGAGAAGTGTGGGGTCTTTGCTCAGAACCGCATTCAGGACCAGAGACGTCGTTTGTGAAACAAAACAATTACTAGGGATTTCAACCCGGTGACGGCAGAACCTTAGCCAGCGTTGGGTCTGGGCCACCTTGATGAAGCAGGGCACTGAACCCCACTGGGCCTCCTCCCCGCTGTTCACCCCTCTCGCCCCCCACCCCCATTCTGCTTTCTCCTCCTCCTCATGGCACTCGCATGGGCCCTGGCTGCCTGGGTTCAGATTCAGCTCTGCTACGTGTGGTGGTGAGTCCTGAATCCAGTGACTTAAACTCTATGCCGTTTCCTCATCTTCAACGCCCTCCAGGCATTCGGAGGGCGCCCCGAGCAGTGTGGGGTGCGTGGCGGCACCCTGAGGGCTGGCTGTGGTTGGTATTTTATCAGGGAGATTCACGGACGTTGTGCAGGGCGCTGGGTTGCGTGTTGTAATGGCCACGCTAAGGATTCGCCTGGCTGCACACGACAGTCAGTTCTGCTGTTGACGCCGACTGGGTTGTTCCGCCTGCTGCCGGTGGAGCCTGCACGTGGTCACACGCTCCCACTTCCCTTGCGAATATGTTGGAGTGGGATTGTCGGGTCGTGGGTGGGCCACTGTTTAGCTTCAGTAGATGGGTGTCAGTGTCGAGGTCTTGATATAGTACGATCATAATACGCATTAAAAATTTTTAAATATTTCTATTGATTTTCAGAGAGAGGGGGAGAGGGATAGAGAGATAGAAACAAGGATGAGTTGAGAGAGAAGCATCATTGATCGGCTGCCTCCCGCACGCCCCCTGCTGGGGATGGAGCCCGCAACCCGGGCCTGTGCCCTGACCTCGACGTCTTGGTTCTTGAGTTGATGCTCAGCCGCTGAGCCACACTAGCCGGCCACATTAAGTTGTGTGGCCTGCCCGTTTCACTCAGCGTTCTTCATCTCCGTTTTTTAAGTCAAGTCTTTTATTTTGAGGTAATTGCAGATTCTTTTTTTTTTCTTAATACCCCTTTATTTTTATTAAGCAGAGGTTAAGGGAGACCATAAGACAGGCTCTGAAAATGTTAGTTCCCCCTCCTATCTTTTCATGGCCCCTTGCTCATGAAGTGGCCAATTAAAGCATAAAGGCCTTCCCATTACCTATTTCAATGTACTCTCTTTGGTCTTCTCTGTCTCTCATTTCTGCTTCCTGGGCTCCCTCCATGCATACTGCATTTTATCCTCTTAACGTGCCCTAAAAGCTACACGTTGCCCCTCCCTTTCCCTAAGTCCTGGCACAGGACTGTCCCTGAGGTCACAGTTTCTGGGACCCAGACAAGTGTGAAAGGAAACTACGGGGGCGCCCCACTTTCTCCACTGGCAGCATCAAGAGCGCTGCCCCTGTGAACATTCCCTCCACTGTACCAGGACCCATGAGACCGCTCTGGTCCCATCTGTGCTCTGGGGCTGCAAGCTGAAAACAGGAGAGGGTTTTCGCCCTCTCTCTCCCTTCCCGTCATTGCGTTTAGTGGTGAAGCAGTTAATGAGGTATTCCTCAGGTAATTGCAGGTTCTGATGCAGTTGTGAGAAATAAGCCAGAGTGCTCCAGTGCCCCCCCAATGGAAACATCTTGCAAAACGCTAGAGCAACGTGGTGTCAGTATATAGATCCGGCCACCCACCTCATCCAGATGCCCGGCTCCTCTGTGCTCGTGTGTGTGTGTGTGTGTGTGTGTGCGTGTGTGTGTTCATGCTCTGTGTCACCTGTGTGGGTTGGTGGCTCCACCACCAAAGTCAAGACACTGGGCCATTCCCACACCACCAGGATCCCTCCAGGGGGTCTTCATTTTTTCTTTTTTAAAGATTTTTTTTATTGATTTTTAGAGAGAGAGGAAGGGAGAAGGAGAGAGAGGCTCAGACAATCAACCCCCCTCGGTTCCCCGGCTGCAAGCGCTGCCTCCTCCCTCCCACCAGAAGGGTCCCCGAGAAGGGTCAGCTCTGAAGTTAATTATAATTGCGGCAACTGCAGCCAGGTTGTCATGGAAACCTGCACTCGCGGCTTTGTCTGTGGGACTGCAGCTTCTCTGTAGGCCCGCAGCTTCTCGACCCGCAGCCCCAGCCGGATCCCCCTTCCTCCTGCTCAGCCGGGATCTCAGGTCTTCGTCGGGGGAGCTGGGGAGGAGGCACTCTGGGGCTGCAAGCTGAAAACAGGAGAGGGTTTTCGCCCTCTCTCTCCCTTCCCGTCATTGCGTTTAGTGGTGAAGCAGTTAATGAGGTATTCCTCAGGTAATTGCAGGTTCTGATGCAGTTGTGAGAAATAAGCCAGAGTGCTCCAGTGCCCCCCCAATGGAAACATCTTGCAAAACGCTAGAGCAACGTGGTGTCAGTATATAGATCCGGCCACCCACCTCATCCAGATGCCCGGCTCCTCTGTGCTCGTGTGTGTGTGTGTGTGTGTGTGTGCGTGTGTGTGTTCATGCTCTGTGTCACCTGTGTGGGTTGGTGGCTCCACCACCAAAGTCAAGACACTGGGCCATTCCCACACCACCAGGATCCCTCCAGGGGGTCTTCATTTTTTCTTTTTTAAAGATTTTTTTTATTGATTTTTAGAGAGAGAGGAAGGGAGAAGGAGAGAGAGGCTCAGACAATCAACCCCCCTCGGTTCCCCGGCTGCAAGCGCTGCCTCCTCCCTCCCACCAGAAGGGTCCCCGAGAAGGGTCAGCTCTGAAGTTAATTATAATTGCGGCAACTGCAGCCAGGTTGTCATGGAAACCTGCACTCGCGGCTTTGTCTGTGGGACTGCAGCTTCTCTGTAGGCCGGCACCATCCCCTTCCTCCTGCTCAGCCGGGATCTCAGGTCGTCGGGGGAGCTGGGGAGGAGGCGTTCTCTCTCTCTCTCATTTCTTCTTCCTGGGCTCCCTCCATGCATTCTGCATTTTATCCTCTTAACGTACCCTAAAAGCCACACGTTGCCCCTCCCTTCCCCTGTAAAAAAATAAAATGGGGATGGGCGAGTGAGAACGGACACAGTGGGAGGGCTGCCACCTACAGGTGAGGAAGACAGCTCTCACCAGAAACGGCAGGTGACTGTGTGTTTGGCAGCCCGAGCTGAGATATGGAGGGAGCAGGGGTCCCGGCCAGCTCCCACTCACTCAAAGTGGGACGGGGAAGGGGAGCCGACGTGGGGAGGCCGTTCCCCAGGGAAACAGGCACAGAGGGCATCGCTCTGCAGCCTTGGTCAGGACTGCAGCTTTGGTCAGGGCTGCGGCCTGCAGTCTGCACGCGGCACACGCACAGCTGCCTACAGTCTGCATGTGGCACACAGTTAGAGAGCCCTCCCATCCCAGTTCTGGGAAGGTAGCAGGAGGTCTCTGCGCGGGGACCCTCCTCTGCTCTCTGCGTGGGCAGCTGTGTCTGGGAGATGCGGGTGCTCTGCGGCCTGGGGCTGGCCCCGTGGGTCCCAGGACACGCTGATGGTCAGCAGGACAGGGGGAAAGGCGGGGCTTTGGCCTCATGCGTGTCTGTGGGATCCCAGCCAAGTCAGGTCAACTCTCAGAGCTGGGATCTGTCTACAATGGGGATGGGCCTGGCTGGTGTGGCTCAGTGGTTGAGCATCAACCTATGAACCAGGAGGTTGGGGTTCGATTCCTGGTCAGGGCACGTGCCCAGGTTGCGGGCTCAATTCCCAGTAGAGGGTGTGCAGGAGGCAGCCGATCCATGATTCTCTCTCATCGTTGATGTTTCTCTCTCTCTCCCTCTTCCTCTCTGAAATCAATTAAAAAAAAATAAAATGGGGATGGGCGAGTGAGAACGGACACGGCGAGAAGGCTGCCACCTACAAGCAAGGAAGACAGCTCTCACCAGAAACGGCAGGTGACTGTGTGTTTGGCAGCCCGAGCTGAGATATGGAGGGAGCAGGGGTCCCGGCCAGCTCCCACTCACCCAAAGTGGGAGGGGCGAGGGGAGCTGCAGCTCAGGATTCGAGCCGAGGTGGGGAGGCCGTTCCCCAGGGACACGCACAGCTGCCTGCACACGGCACATGCACAGCTGCCTGCACACGGCACATGCACAGCTGCCTACAATCTGCACGCGGCACACACACAGCTGCCTGCACACGGCACACACACAGCTGCCTGCACATGGCACACGGCACACACACAGCTGCCTGCACGCGGCACACACACAGCTGCCTGCACACGGCACACACACAGCTGCCTACAGTCTGCACACGGCACACACACAGCTGCCTGCAGTCTGCACACGGCACACACACAGCTCTTGCCCGTGAACCTGGTAGCAGACCCGTTAAGTGGGGCTGTGCTAAGGCTCGGGGATGATACAGGGAGACAAACCCATTTCCCCACCCAGAGGGGAAGCCCGGGGGGTGACGGTGCCTGTCCGGGGCCAGTCCCGTGGGAGCAGCGAGTGCCCAGAGCTGGTGCATTCGGACCTTGAAAACCCAAGTTCACGGCTCCGGGCCTTCTCCATGACTCAGCGTCCAACTCAACGGCCCCTCCCAGGGATAGGCTGTGTCCTCCTCCGGGGTGAGGCGGGAAGACCCCCGGCCTCTGTCCCCCGCCCCTCCGCTCTGCCATCCCCCACATGGTCCTGCCCCAGGCCCCCCTCTGCTCTGACAGCCCGAGACTCGGGGCTGCACGGAGTCCCGAGAGCTTAGCTGACCAGCCAGAGGACTCAGGTGGCCGACTCAGGGCGTTTTGCCAGCTCCCCTGTCCCTTTCCCGCTCTTCTCTGCTCAGTCTGGGTCCCGGGGCTGGTCTCTATGGACTTGCCAATGGCCCACCTGCCCCATCACCCCTGGGCTTGGCAGGGGGGGCGCCCTGGCTGGAGATGCAGGTGCCGACGGAGGGAGGGGCTGGGACGTTTGTGCTCCTCCTGCCTCGGAGCTTCCGCCTGGACAGGGGCTTCTCTCTCCCGTGGGCCTGGGGAGGGTACCGCTTCCCACAGGGCAGGACGCCCAGGCCTCCGTCCCTCCCTCTCCCTCCGTCCGCCCCTCCTCTCCTCTCCTTCCAGGCTCTTCCCAGGGCCGCTGGGCGCACCTGCAGGGGCCTGTCCCTGCTCAGGACACAGCGCCGAGACCATCCTCCCGGCCAGCGGCACTGTGTGAGGGCCTACTGTGTGCCAGGGGACCGTGTGGGCACTGTGAGTCACGACACCATGCCAGGGGACCATGTGGGCACTGTGAGTCACGACACCACAGGCCTCCGATGCCTTCTGCTTCGCAGCCCAGGTCCGGGTTTCACAAGGCGCACGCCCTAACCGGGCCGTTCTGCCGCCGCCACAACAGGCCGAGGCTCCCGACTTCTCAGCAAAGCCAGACGGTCCCAAAGCAGCCCTCCCGCCCCACGGACGGGGCTGGGTTCCAGCAGAGCAAACGTGAGATTGCGGCAACAAAACCGACGGTCACATGCGATAGAGCAGGAAGGCGGGCGCGGGGAGTTAGCGGGGCGCGCGCTAGTGTGTTTTTCTGTTTCTCGTGAATCCTCAGCAGAGGACATTTTTCCATTGATCTTTTAGAGAGAGTGGAAGGGAGGGGGAGGGACAGAGAGAGACACACATCGACTGAGTGCCTCCTGAACGCATCCCAACCGGGGCCATGCCTGCAACCGAGGCACATGCCCGTGACCGGAATCAAACTCTGGCCCCTTCCATCCGCAGGCCGACCCTCTACCCGCCGAGCCAAACCAGCGAGGGCCAGACATTTCTCTCCCGGCTGGTCCTGGCTGGAGTGTGAAACTGAGAGGCAGCTCACAAAGTAAGATAAATCCTGCGAGCCCTCAAGCCCATTTCGGCGCTTAATGCAAAACATAAACACATTAAAGTCGTTTCAGGATCTGGAGGAGTTTGAATAATTCAGTTCCATCATCATTTACTCCAAAATGCCTCATTTCGTCTGATGAGTCATCCCTGAGAGGGAAAGCGAGAGATGTATGGTGGCAAATAACAGGGCTGCAACTCAGGGAGCCGGGAGGAGGCTGCCGCTCCCTGATGGACGCCCCGGGCCAGGCTCCGAATCCGTCCCGGAGAAAGTGTGTGTGACAGGCGTAGACGCGTCCCGAGGGGCCACTCCTGGGGGCCTTGGGGCCGCGCCCCCGTCCAGTCTGAGCCTCCGCTTGTTCCCTGTGAAGCAGAGCGGGGCTCCTCCCCGCTTCCGCGAGGCTGGGTCGGCCCGCGTGTGGGTGAGGGTGGGCACGGCAGAGCGGCTGGTGTGCGTGATGTCTGAGACGGACATCCTCCCACAGACATGGAAGGGAGGGAGGAGCAGGGTCACGCAGAGGGTGGGGGCCAGGATGGTGGACACATCGGCCCCAGCCGTCGTTTTCTCCCCGATGTTGCCCAGGTCCTGGGGGTGAGCTGATGGTCGAAGGCCCTCATGGCATCCAGGGCCAGGTGATTGGCTTAGTGCAGTGGTCGGCAAACTCATCAGTCAACAGAGCCAAATATCAACAGCACAACCATTGAAATTTCTTTTGAGAGCCCAATTTTTTAAACTTAAACTATATAGGTAGGTACATTGTTATTAACTTAATTAGGGTATTCCTAAGGCTTAGGAAGAGCCACACTCAAGGGGCCAAAGAGCCGCATGTGGCTTTCGAGCCGCAGTTTGCCAACCATGGGCTTAGTGATAAGTAGGTAACCTGGTCTGGCCAATGAGATATTAGAGGGAACCTGTGAGGGAGGTGCTAGGAATGGCTTCTCCTGCCCCGGCCAGTTTGGCGCAGTGGACTGAAGGGCCCTGGGTTCGATTCCATCAAGGGCACGTGCCCGGCTGTGGGCTCGATCCCCAGTGGGGGTGTGTGCAGGAGGCAGTCAATCAATGATTCTCATCATTGATCTTTCTATCTCTCTCACTCTCTCCACTCTTCTCTTAAATCAATAAAAACATTTTAAAAAATTATACCTATTTCAAAAAAAAGAAAGAAAGGATTTTCCTGCTTGATCCCAACAGAATCACATGAGAAACGCCCCTGTTCTCCCTCTCCCTCCCGGTTCTGGTTCTGGACATGGTTGTGCAGAGCTGAGTCCCCCAGCCCCGGTGCGGGGTGGGGGCTGGGAGAGGGAGCCACTCAGCTCAGCCAGTCGTTACGTCAGGATCAACGGGGGCTCTCCCAGCCTGAGAATTACTCTAGTGGGACCGCAGCGAGACCCAGGGGGCGGGAGTAGACGATTCTGAGTCATGAAATCATGAAGGCCTTGATTCCGAGTCAGTCCTGAAGGAAGTGTGTGTGGGCAGGTGAGGACGCGGCGCGGAGGTCGTCCCGCAAGCTGAGCAGGCTCACAGGACCTGCTTCCTCCACACGCGTCACTTGCGACAAAGCCCGATTCTTCTGCAAGGACCTCGGAACCTCTCGGGAGGGGGACTCTGCCGCGGAGAGCCGCGTGCCGCACGGTCTTTGTTAACTTAAGCCGTGTGAAGGGCTAATGATTCAGGCTTGGTTGCGTGAGCTGCTGTGATATTTCACTTTGGTGAACAAAAATCTTTCCATGGGTTTGCGTGTGACAGTCTGCCCTGAGCTGCAGAGCCTTCTAGCCAACACCTGCAGGATGTCCCGCCATGTCCCGCGGCCCCTCGCACTCGGCTCACCCCGGGCCAGCGGCTCTTCCTCCGTGTGCCGACTCAGGCGATGTTGGGCTGGGAAGCTCTGGGCAGCCACCCCAGGCCCAGCCTGCTCAGAGCTGGCTTTGTGCTTCAGTCCGTGCCTGGGCGGACCGGCTCTGCTTCATGTACGGGGAAGTCACAATATTTCTTCATTCAGCAAATGTGTATCCAGCACCTGTTATAGTGCCAGGCCCCCTATGGGCTCTGAGGACATGGAATTGAACCAGTCAGATGAGATTCTGCTGTGCATGGCCCTAGAGTCAGGAGGTACATTGATTATCATTAAAAGAAAATGGATTTTAGAAAGGAAGGGAGAGGGAGGGGAAAAAGAACATCGATGATACTCTGGCTGGTTTGGCTCAATGGATAGAGCGTCGGCCTGCAGACTGAAGGGTCCTGGGTTCGATTCCAGCAAGGGCATGTACTTCGGTTGCAGGCTCCTCCCTGGCCTGGGTCAGGGGCGTGCAGTAGGCAACCAATCAATGTGTTTCTCTCACATCAATGTTTCTCTCTCTTTCCCTCTCTCCTCCACTCTCTCTAAAAATCAATGGAAAAATATCCTCGGGTGAGGATTTAAAAAGAAACATCAATGGTGAGAGAGATCATTGATCAGCTGCCTCTTGCATGCCGCCCACTGGGGATCAAGCCCACAACCCAGGCATGTGTCTTGACTGGGAATTAAACCATGACCTCCTGGTTCATAGGTCAATGCTCAACCCCTGAGCCACACTGGCTGAGCAAGGATTTTAGCATGCTAATCCTACGGCTGTGGTAAATGTTTCCCTCCACATCCCGCGTGGTGCAGGGTTCAGGATCTGGAAGAGGAGCCGCACACAAATGAAAGAGAAGAGACAAGAGATAATTTGGAAATATTGGGGGGCCAGGCGTGTTAGTCCAACTCAAGAGGAAGGACTTCCACTGGTGCTCCCGCACCAACAACCTTTTATTGGTTTGGGATCCACCCATAGCCCTTAGGCAGGCAAGTTCCAGTAACACACAGACTATCTTATCAATAAGGATTTACATGACTATCTGGTGGGGAAGTTGCTTCAGCTACCATTGTCTGGACTAACAGTGGGTGCACAGCTCTGACCTTGCTAGGGCTTCAAGGGTCACCAGCCTTCCGGGTTCTCTGTCCATACCTCTCTGCTAGTGAAGACAATAGGCGTTTTCTCACGTATGGTGACACAGTTCACCCTCCCAGTGGCAAGGATATAAGCACTGTGCTCCGGTGGCAGCTCGGGGGCAGCAGTGGTGCTGGGTGCAGCAGCGGGCCACCTCGGCGCCCCACCTCAGGGTGCTGACGGCTTCCCTGCCTCTGCATAGCACCCCTGCCCCCACTGCACCTCCAGCCTGGATCCGGGCGGCTCCCCTTGTCTGCAGCAGCTGGTGACGGACAGGCGTTCACAATGCAGCGTGAGCAGATCTAGGAGGCGGTGGTGGGGAGGGTGTGCGTGTGCATGTATGTGTGTGCGCACGCGTGCATGTGTGTGCGCGTGTGTAAAAACAAACAATTCGATTCTAAAACTTATATGGAAATGCAAGGGGCCGAGAAAAAGCAGGCGACCTTAAGGAGGGAAAACAAAATAGAGAACTTCACCACCAGGTTCCAAGACTGGGTCACACGCTGCAGCAACTATGACAGTGACAGCGACAGCGACAGCGTGGTGATGGCCAGGGCGACAGGGGCGGCTGTGCTCGCAGACCCCCAGGCACGTGGCTGCGCTGCGGGGTTTTGCTCAGAGGACTTGGGGTCACTGCTTTTGCTTTAACTGCGCTTAGAGCCAAGTTGCGACAGGGAGGCCACAGCGACCGGGCTCCCCAGGGCGTGGCCGGAAGGCTGCTTTGGGGAGCTTCGTGTTGGTGTGTTGGCGAGTTTGGATGAACCCGTTTACTTTCTCTAGAACGACATTTAAACCGCTTTCCTGAGAAGACATTGAATTATTTACGTCCCTGCAAGCAGAGGGCCGTGCTATTGCCGGTCCGCAACGCGCCCGCCCTCGGCTCCCTCTTCCCAGCATCCTGGGTGCAGACCTGTCTGCTGCCTGTGTCCCAGCAGCCTGGGTGGTTGCCTCGCGGGGCTGGAGGACTCGGGTCTTCAGTTAGTGCACCTCGAGGTGGGGCCCTGGGTCGCGCATGAATTATTTACGTCCCTGCAAGCAGAGGGCCGTGCTATTGCCGGTCCGCAACGCGCCCGCCCTCGGCTCCCTCTTCCCAGCATCCTGGGTGCAGACCTGTCTGCTGCCTGTGTCCCAGCAGCCTGGGTGGTTGCCTCGCGGGGCTGGAGGACTCGGGTCTTCAGTTAGTGCACCTCGAGGTGGGGCCCTGGGTCGCGCACTCTCTCTCTCCTTCTCTCTCTCCTTCTCTCTCTCTCTCCTTCTCTCTCTCCTTCTCTCTCTCTCTCTCTCACTCTCTCTCTCTCTCTCTCTCTCTCTCTCTCTCTCTCTCTCTCTCTCTCTCTCTCTCATTCTCTCCTCCATTTTGTCTGCCTCTTCGTTCGAAGCAGTGAACCCTTTCATCTCATTTTGTCGCCGATGCTGAGTGGCCTTGCTATATTTGACTCCCTGAATCACCGCGTCCGGATTTGATCTATTATTGATGTCGGCTCGCGCTGGGGGATGGCGGGTGAATCACGCCCCTGCCTCCGGTGGGGGCCCCCCACCTCTCCACTCACCCCTCTTTGAAGCTGGACTCCAGTGGGGGGACTGCCCGCCAGGGGCCCTGCGAGGGGGAGACATGCAGATGAGAGGGGAGTTCCGGGCTCTCCCAGGCCTGTGTGCAGGCCGGTCCCCCGTCAGCCGACAAATGGCAGAATGGCGACCTGTTCGCGGGCACACAGAGTGTCCCTCCAGGGGGTGTCCGTGCAGCTGGGACCAGGGCCAGTGAGTCTGCTCTGCTGGAGCCGGGGACGCCTGGGGAGCCAGGGACGCCTGTGAGCCTGCTCTGCTGGAGCCGGGGACGCCTGGGGAGCCGGGCGTGCCGGAGAGAGCCCGCTGCAGCCGCACATCTGGCCTGTGCCACCAGTTCCACTCCCCGCGGACGGTGTGACCTTCACACAGCTCCATGCCAGTCTCCCAGCGTCTGTCCCGCTGCCCAGCAGCTGCCTGGGGTCTTAGACTTCCTTGTGCGTCTGCGACCTCGGTCTGGTGGCCGGGCCTCAGTGGGCGTGTGCGGGAGGCAGCCTGGGCCGGACACCGGCTGGGTGGGGAGGAAGCTCAGCGAGTGCTCCCGGGCCTCGCCTCTGGCCCCGGATGGACCCGGCGCCATGTGACGGCTGCGTTTCCTTCTGAGGGAACCTGTGCTCCCCCGGAAGGAGCCAGCCCTCTGCTGGGTGGATGTTGGGCGCAGCCCCCACCCGCGGCGGGTGCCAGGCGGCTCTGGAGAGAGTGCCGGGCCCCGGGCCCAGTGCTGACGCTGTCAAGCCCTCGCGGACCTGGGGGCAAGGCGGCCGGGCTGGGTACCGGCTGGGCTTGCAGATCAGCCGCGTGTGCAGTGCGATGGGGCTGCTGCTGTTGGGAAGCAGTTTGGCTCTGGGAGAGCACATTGTGGGGTGCCCACCCCTCCGCTGGGAGAATGCCAGGCCGCTCTGGCAACACGGGGAGGGAGCGCTGTCCGGGGGGAGGTGGTGGCCGGCAGAGTGAGCTCAGCAGGGGCAGACGGTCTCCCCTGCAGACGCCCCACCTGAGGCAGGCGCCCTGCTGGTGCGGAGGGGGCTGGTCCAACTGGAGACAGACAGTAAGCAGGTCCCCGAAGGGCAGCAGCACGGCCCCCCGTGAGATGCCAGCACACGCCCTAGGCACTCACCTCCCCTGCTCAGGCACCTGCTCTCCGTGGGACCCGGACACGGCCCTCTGGGGGCCTCAGACCCCGAGACAGTGCAGCGGGGATGGAGGGCGCCGGGAGGGGCCGCCTGCCTCAGGGCCAGGGCCGCACTGTGGGAGTCTGCCTCTCCCAGCAGGCCGGTCAGTAGCCCAGTGATTCTGGGTGTGGCTCCATCAGCGGCGGCTGTCATCCCCGTAATGTCCTGCTCGCTGCGCGCCGCCCGAAGCGCTGCTCTTCTTGGCCTCAGGAGTGGCGGGGCCGTGTGCCTCCTGGTCCCAGGGTCACACTCAGGCCTCTGGTTCTCCTGCAGGAGCCTGTCCCCCGAGTCACCTGCCAGGACAGAGGCCGCTGTCACCTGTGGCCTCCCTCGGGGGCGAGGCTGTTAATCGGGGTGATGATGATGGTGATGGTGATGATGATGATGGTGATGGTGATGATGATGATGGTGATGGTGATGATGGTGATGGTGATGGTGATGATGGTGATGAGGCCCACGATTCCATCCGGTGCACACACAGCCCCTTACATTCACCTGCACGTTCCCAATCGGCACCTTGCTTCCTCGTCCCAGCCACCCTGGGGCTCAGGGACCGTCTCTTGACCAGGCAGGGCTCCCCGAGTCCGGAAGCCGCCACCCAGCTGATCACAGTGCAGCCCGCACTCCACTCGGGGGGACTGGCCCAGGACAGAGCTCACCGCACCACAAGCAGCTGACCGCAGCCTTTTGTCCCCGTGGAGCGATGTGACGGCACCATCCCCGCCGGCTCCGGCACCGGCAGAGGAGAGGGTGGAGACGCATGGGGGCAGGAGGCCGCGAACGGAGGGCCAGGAGCGTGGATGGAGAGAGTCAGGCTGGCTGGTCCCATCAGCCCTGGTGACCCCCCGCCCCCAGGACAGATTCAGAGGCTGAGTCATCCTCTGAGCCCAGGGAAGTGGGGGCCCAGCACCCCAGAGGTGGTTGGTCACCTCACATTTGTTATAAGGGAATGAAATGAGCGACTCCTGAGAGGCAGTCAGTGTGTGTCAGTGAAGCCGAATTGCAGGGGTAGGCAGGGGGCAGCTGCGCGGAGCCGTGGCAGCTGGACAGGCCGGGTGAGGAGTGTGAACAGGCGCGGGCGAGGGGGGCTGGCCACTGGGCCCCCCCCCGCGCTGTCCTCCAGGGCTGGGGTCAGCAGAGCTGATGACCTCATTTGCACAGACCCGGGACCTGGGGTCCTTCGGTTCCAGAAGTTGGACTGAGCATGACCGAGCCTGTGTCCTCACCTCGGTCCGGAGCTGGCGAGCAGCGAAGGAGAGGAGAGGGGTCTCCTAGCGTGACCCACTGGAGCCCTCTCTCTCTTATGGGGACCCACCCTCACCCGCTCACAGTCCTTAGCTTCTGTTCAGACGCTCCCCCCACCCTGAGGGGTTCCAGGCCTGGCCAACTGGACCCCCATCCCTGGGTCAGGCTGGGCGGGAGCCACCTGGAGAGCTGCCCCTTGCTGGGCGAGGTGATGGAGCCGGGACGTGCAGGGGGATCCTTTGCCGTCAGGAGGGTGAGAGCAGCGGCCTGCAGCAGCTGTCTGCATCCCAGTCCCTCCTGGGCATCTTGGCATCGCGAGCCGGTAAATCCCCTTTTCTGCTTAAACTCGATGGAGGTGGGTTTCTCTAAACTGTGTCGCTCTCTTAAACACCATCATTAGTGCTTGGGACTCGCTTATCTTCAGGCCTTTTAATCAAACGTTCTGTTGGACAGGAAAACTCTAATTGAGCGGAGAGACATTGAATGAGGGCGGCCTTGCGCCCACGCGCCTGGGGGAGGCTGGCCGCGGGGAAGAAGGCCTCGCCAGCCCCCGAGCCATCGCAGCTCCGGGTAACCGGCCTGGGGGCGGCCGGCCTGGCAGGCAGTGATGGTGAGTGACGTCCCAAGGAGGATCGAGCCCCTCGCCAATGACCTTTCTCCCAGGCTGGACTGACAGACAAGCGCCTCCCCTGCGTCGACCCCACTTCACTGCCCAGCGCCCATCTCCCCCTCTCATTGGGCCGCTTCCCCCAGGGACCTGCAGGTTCCCCGGGACGGGTGGTTCCCGGGGGATCGTGATGCGGCAGCTTCCTGGTGAAGCGGCCCGGATGGCCATGCGTGTCACGTGTGGCCTCCCCTCCGCGCTTGTTCTGTTGTTAGCCTGACCGAGCTCGCTGCGGCGGTAACACTTCCACCCCCCGGAGGGCGTCCACTCCGTCTCCACTGCAGGAGTTGTGCTTATGACTCCTTGTGGGTGTGAGCCTCCCTGCTGGTGCGTCCAGGCCAACCGGGACCATCCCCGCCGAGCCCTTGGGTGATGGAGCCCGCGGGGACCTGCGGACTCTGTGGCTGGTTGTTCACGTGCAGCGGTTCAGAGGGCGTGATCACCCACCGACAGACCCACTGGCCGTCTGGCTCCGGTGCGGTGACGGGGCTCCTGTAACCTGGGGCTTCCTTACTCGGCCCCGTGGGGGTCAGCCTGGCTCGCATTGGGGCCACGGGGTCTTTCAAGTCAGTGCCCTGGGCCTGGGGCCGGTACTTTTTAAAAAAGTGTTTTTATTGATTTGAGAGGGAGAGAGGAAGGGAGAGGGAGAGATGGAAACATTAATGATGAGAGAGGAACATGGATCAGCTTCCCTCTGCACGCCCCCTACTGGGGATCGAGCCCGCAACCCGGGCGTGTGCCCTTGACCCGGAATCGGACGTGTGACCCCTTGGTGCCTGGGTCCACGAAGCTCCACCCGGAGCCACACCCGCCGGGCTGGGGCTGTGCTTGTAATTCCCAGTGGTTTTAACGCACAGCCAAGGTGAGAACCAAGACTGGACCCTCCTTCTCAGAGACAGTCACTCCCAGGAGCCTGGGGGAGGGCCGCTGCCCAGAGCTGGGCTGGGGACTGCGTGGGGGGCAGGCCGAGGCCCCTCCTCCCCTGAGGAAGCTGCTGGTGCACAGACCTCACTGGGGTCACGGTGTTTACCCAGGACCAGCTGGTGCTTTATCTCCTGGTCCGTGGAGAGGCCCGGGATTGCCTCCGGGAGGCGGGAGGCAGCCGGCCTTCCTGGGCTACACGCTACCCACTGGCCGTCTGGCTCCGGTGCGGTGACGGGGCTCCTGTAACCTGGGGCTTCCTTACTCGGCTCCGTGGTGGTCAGCCTGGCTCGCATTGGGGCCACGGGGTCTTTCAAGTCAGTGCCCTGGGCCTGGGGCCGGTACTTTTTAAAAAAAATGTTTTTATTGATTTGAGAGGGAGAGAGGAAGGGAGAGGGAGAGATGGAAACATTAATGATGAGAGAGGAACATGGATCGGCTGCCCCCTGCATGCCCCCTACTGGGGATCGAGCCCGCAACCCGGGCGTGTGCCCTTGACCCGGAATCGGACGTGTGACCCCTTGGTGCCTGGGTCCACGAAGCTCCACCCGGAGCCACACCCGCCGGGCTGGGGCTGTGCTTGTAATTCCCAGTGGTTTTAACGCCAAGGTGAGAACCAAGACTGGACCCTCCTTCTCAGAGACAGTCACTCCCAGGAGCCTGGGGGAGGGCCGCTGCCCAGAGCTGGGCTGGGGACTGCGTGGGGGGCAGGCCGAGGCCCCTCCTCCCCTGAGGAAGCTGCTGGTGCACAGACCTCACTGGGGTCATGGTGTTTACCCAGGACCAGCTGGCGTGTTATCTCCTGGTCCGTGGAGAGGTCCGGGATTGCCTCGGGGAGGCGGGGAGGCGGCAGGCCTTCCTGGGAAACACAAACACGGTTGTTCTGAACCCGCCTGGTGGCCTGGGGCGGGTCCTGCCCCGCCCGGCCCCTGCCCTGGGGTGTGGATGCGCGTTTAGGGGGAGCTGGAAAGGCCCCTCCAGCTTTGCCCCTGCTGGCTGCTTAGGCTGGAGTCAGATGCATCCAGAAAGGGGGGAGGGGCCTAGGACCCCAGAAGCAGGCAGCCGGGCTGGGCCTGAGTCCACACGGCGCAGCCTCTGAGCTGTGGGCTCCCGGGTCCCTGTCCCGGGCTCCCCAAGGAGCCCCAGGCTGTGACTCCAGGCGCCGAGGGGAAGTAGGACCAGGAAGAGGGGATGGGGGCTCAGTGGGGAGCTGGAGGATGGGGGGCAACCAGGAGCCCACCATTGGGGTGCTTCCACCCCTCTCACGGGCAGAGCCCCAAAGGCCTGAGTGGGGCCGGCTCCGTCTTCCTCTGGAGATGACCTGCCCGGGCGGGAGACCTTGGGGGGAAACTGAGGCCCAGCCCCCAACAGGCCATCGTTCTCCTAGTTTGTCCCCAGCAGAGCTGCACCCACACACACATGAGGGCCGGCCCACATTCCTGCTTCCTTCCCCCCGACCTTGGGGTGCGGGTGGGTGCTGACGTGTGGAGCTTCACACATTTGGCTGCAGAGTGAGGCTCTGCCCCAGTTGCCATGAGGCAGTTTCACCGGAGTCTCCGGGCCCCTCCTAAAACCCGGACCCGAAACGCCCTCCTTCCTGCCCCTCGAGCTGGCCAGAGGGTCAGCCGGGTCACGGGGAACCAGCTGGCGGGACCAGGAACGTGTTAGGCCGAGAGGGGATGCTCGCAGGAGCCGCCGGGGTGTGCGCCATGGTCCTGGGGGCGGATGGGCACAGGGAGGCCGGCTGGGCTCACGCCAAGGAAGCACTTTTTGCAAATGGGGACACGCCAGTGCCCCCGGGGCTGCCTTGGGTGGTGAGGCCCCAGAGCTGTGAGGGCGCAGGACTTGGGAGCCAGGGCGGAGCCGGGGCCTCTGGAGCCCAGAGGTTTCGTCTATGCTGGCGGGACCAGGAACGTGTTAGGCCGAGAGGGGATGCTCGCAGGAGCCGCCGGGGTGTGCGCCGTGGTCCTGGGGGCAGACGGGCACAGGGAGGCCGGCTGGGCTCACGCTGAGGAAGCACTTTTTGCGAATGGGGACACGCCAGTGCCCCCGGGGCTGCCTCAGGTGGCGAGACCCCAGAGCTGTGAGGGCGCAGGACTCGGGAGCCGGGGCGGAGCCGGGGCCTCTGGAGCCCAGAGGTTTTGTCTATGCAGAAGGGTCACCCCCCGGTCCTCGCGGGAGGCCCACGGAGGGTGCTTTGCACACAGTGGCATGCGACACACGTGGCCATACTCGGCCCCGGGAGCTCAAGGGCAAAGGGCAGCGGGAGCTTCAAGGTCAAGGTGTGTGTGGGGAGACGGAAGGCACAGCCCACAGTGGGGGTGGAGTCAAGCCCTACGAGGCCAAGGGACCTGCGGGCCTGCGAGCCTTGGGGTCCTGATGGGGTGTCATTGTCCGGAGCTCTGCAGAGGCCTCTGGTGAGTGTCTTGGGGTTCCTACAGAGTCCCAGGCCGCCTCCCTGCCCTGCGGAGCTCACATTGTGGGGGACAGAGACTGAATGAGGACATGATAGGTGACAAGCTGTGTGGGGAAGTGGGGCGGGGCAAGGAGGCTGAGTGTGTGCACTGGGTGTCCCCCCTTCCCCCCGGGGGCCCAGGAGAAGCTGGGCCTTCAGCCAGAACCCGAGCAGGAAAGGGAGAGTCGGAATGGAAGCTTCTATCAGAGCTGGAACCCGCCCTGGCAAGCGGGGACCCCTCATGAATGAAGCCGAGCTCTATAGCCACTTGGCAGAGCAGAGATGGGGTGGGAGGGGTCTGACTGCAGGAGGGTCAAGGCCGAAGCTGTGCTGGGGGGGGAGGGCGCATCCAGCCTGCTAGGCGGAGCCGGGTCACCGAGGTCACAGGGAAGCAGGATCGTCAGGCTCACAGGCCTGCCAGCTTCGCTATCAAACTCTCAGGAAACACCACTCCGTGTGGGCGTCCCCCACTGCAGGAGGGTCAAGGCCGAAGCTGTGCTGGGGGGGTGGGGCATCCACTCTGCCAGGAGCAGCCGGGTCACCGAGGTCACGGGGAAGCAGGATTGTCAGGCTCACAGGCCTGCCGGCTTCGCTATCAAATTCTCAGGAAACACCACTCCGTGTGGGCGTCCCCTGCTGCTTCCTGTCCGCAGGAAGGAAGGCCAGACCCCGCCTGCTTTCCTGGGAACGGCTGGCGGGACGCACGCCTGGGCGGTGGGGTCCGTGGAGAGGTTGTAACCCCACTTGGCCCTGGAGCGAGGGACTCAGAACTGGGGACGCAGGCCTTCCCTGTCTGTGACCAGACACTCCTCCTGGGCGAGTGTCCGTGGGACGATGGCTAGGCCAGGGCTCGCTGATTCCGGGGTCCGGGGCCTGCTTTCCTGGGAACGGCTGGCGGGACGCACGCCGGGCGGTGGGGTCCGTGGAGACTTGGCCCTGGAGCGAGGGACTCAGCTCTGGGGCCTCAGGCCTTCCCTGTCTGTGCGCCAGACACTCCTCCTGGGCGAGCGTCCGTGGGACGATGGCTGGGCCAGGGCCGTGCAGGAAGGCTCGCTGGTTCCGGGGTCCGGGAGCGTGTGGGGGACGGGATGGTGGGCCAGCCCCTGACCTTCAGCTGGAGGTCCCATGCCAAGCGCCAGCAGGACTGAGGGGCTGTCCCGGGAGGTGAGGGTGAGACACGCGGCTTCTCAGGGAACACGAGGCAGACGGAGCGCCCCTGCTCCGGGCCACCAGCAGACGCTTCCGAGGGGCTCCTCGCTCGCTCACAGTCTCCGAGAGCGAAGGGTGGGAAGTCCCCCATCACCACTCTCTGTCCTCCCCATCACGCGGCCGCAGGACACGGCAGTGACTTGTGACGCCGGGAAGTGCTTGAAGTTTACAAAGTAAAGCCCATTCTCTTGCCCTGGACACCCCCCGAGTTATATCCGATCGGAGGCGTTTCATACACGGGAGGCTGAGGGGGGGGTCAGGCGCGTGCTCAGCCAACAACCGTCAGTGTGAGCCGCGTAGCCCAGGTCCTGGAACGGGCGGCGGGCAGCCATCTGCATCTCGGCCAGGACGAGACCCGCTTTCACTCCCTAAAGCCCCAGCTAGGATTCTGAGTTACATGGTCCGAAAGGAGTGCCACGATGGTTTCTGCTACAGCCCAGCTGACTTGAAGGGGTTCGGCTTAAGGGGGGACCAGAGGCCAGCACACAGAATGGGGGTGGGGGGAGGAGCCACCCTGCCCTTTGCCTCAGGTGGGTTCTGCTCAGTCTGGCCTTTGCAGAGCCTGACGGCACGTCCCTGCCCACCACCCTCCCCTCTCCATCCTCCCGGGGCCCCTGCAGCTCCAGCCACCTGCTCCCCCTGTGGCCCCCGGGGTCTACCACGGGCCCCTCTGCAGATGGCCCCACTGATCCTGACCTGCCCCCGTCCCTCACCGCTGGGGACCCATCTTCACCCGAAAGCAGACGTCCAGCGCCCTGATCAGGCCCGACATCAGCAGGCGCCCCTCCCTCCCTCCTTTCCAGCCTCGTCCACTAACTACGGTCCCATCGCTCCCATGGGCCACCAGACGGGTGTTCTAGATCCTGGACGCCCTGGGGGGAGGGGACGGGAGCCTGCTGGGGTGTTATGGCGCCTGGGACGCTGTCTGTTGAGGGAGGTGGGATCCCGAAGCCTGACGGCACGTCCCTGCCCACCACCCTCCCCTCTCCATCCTCCCGGGGCCCCTGCAGCTCCAGCCACCTGCTCCCCCTGTGGCCCCCGGGGTCTACCACGGGCCCCTCTGCAGATGGCCCCACTGATCCTGACCTGCCCCCGTCCCTCACCGCTGGGGACCCATCTTCACCCGAAAGCAGATGTCCAGCGCCCTGATCAGGCCCGACATCAGCAGGCGCCCCTCCCTCCCTCCTTTCCAGCCTCATCCACTAACTACGGTCCCATCGCTCCCATGGGCCACCAGACGGGTATTCTAGAAGGACGCCCTGGGGGGAGGGGACGGGAGCCTGCTGGGGTGTTATGGCGCCTGGGACGCTGTCTGTTGAGGGAGGTGGGATCCCGAAGCCGTGTGATGGGGCCTGTGTGCGCACGTGGTCCTGGCTGAGCTCAGGGAAGGGCCGTGTGGTGCGGGAGTCACGCGTGGCTCCGGGACGGACCCCCAGGCGCGTCCTGGGAAGCACAGAGCCATGACTCACAGGCAGCGTGACGCCTGCTTTCTCTGTCTTTGACATGTTTGTTGTTGGGCTGCGGCTGCATGCGCATCTGAAAATGCCTCCAGTGGGGCCATTGATCAAATCAAGTGCTTTCTAGTTTTATTCCCCAAATACGGAGACAATTCTCTTTGCAGATAATGTTGCCAGCAGCCGGGGCCTGTGCAGCGGAACCATTTGATTGGAGACGATTCGATTCTGCCAGCAGAGGGAGAGGCGGGGCCGGCATTGGGGCCTGGGCGCTGGGGCCCGCGCCGGAGGGAAGAGCAGGTCGGTCCCTTCACCTCTGTCTTCTGTGGCCGGTGGCGGTGGCCGTGGTGACAGGGTGGACCGGAGGGTCCTGTTCCTGTTGGCGCTGTGTGCAGATCTGTGGAAACACCCAGCCGCTG
>NW_005359352.1:771834-778268 GCF_000412655.1 Myotis brandtii | reverse complement strand
CCTGGGCGCCTCAGCGGGGGAGCTGGGATGCCCGGCGGCAGCTGCCTGGGGATGACGCGCCATCCCACCTCCTCAGCTGCCCCCACCGTCCACAGCGGCCCCGTGACCACCCGAACTCCTGCCCTTGCACCTGCTTGAGGGAGAGCCGGCCAGAGGGAACGTGTGGGGCAGCCCGCCGCCTCCTGAGCTCTGTGTACACCCCCTACACCCTCCCCCACCACCAGGGACACAAAGGTGCCCGCTGCACGCTACATGCGTGGCCCTGGGCCGGGCTGCCGTCGCCTCTGACCTGGCGGGCAGCGTTGGCTGTCCTCCCATTTCTCAGGCAGGCGTGTCCCCTTGCCCAAGGCCACCCAGCTAGTGCTGGGCAGAGCTGGGCAGAGCTGGGCAGACCCTCCTCCGCCCTGCACCGGGCCTGACCTTGGCGCTGTTCTGCTTGTTCCTCCTCCGCGTTCTCGGAGCCAGCCGCTGCCTGCCCGGGGCCGGGCTCCTCCAGGGCTGACCTGGCTCAGGGCCTGCGGAGGGGCCCGTGGAACCTTGTGATGGAGGAAACCAACTGTCTGACTTGACTCTCAGACACCGCGACGCTGGCCTTGGGCAGGCCCCCTCCTCCGGGCCCCGAGGAAGGGCAGGGAGCCGTGAGATGGTCTCCGGGGCCCCGTGGCTCCGCTCCCACAGCCCAGGGTCTGGACAGACAGGAGGCCGTCGGTCCGTAGAAGGAAGACCGTTCCTTCGAGCAGCTTCTGAGCAGCAAAGCGCTGTCCCCCTGGATGGCGGGCGGGGTGACAGGCGTGGCCACCCTCCCCCCTTCACTGCTGCTCCTGGCCTGTGCCTGAGGCTGCAGGAGGCCGGTGTCCTGAGGGCCTGGCCCAGAGCTCTCCTCCGCCCCTGCAGGAGCGCAGACTCAGGGACCCCTGTGGCATCCCAGAGGGTTGAGGTCTCCGTTCCACTCCCTCCCTAGGCTCAGGGGGCACTGAGGCCCAGGTGGTGGGGACTCCACAGGGTCTCCCAGAATCGGTGGCAGGGGCACCCAGAAGCTGCACCACCTCGGACGGGCCCCCCCACTTCTCATGAGCG
Organism: Myotis brandtii; assembly: GCF_000412655.1. Classification (NCBI taxonomy): domain Eukaryota; kingdom Metazoa; phylum Chordata; class Mammalia; order Chiroptera; family Vespertilionidae; genus Myotis; species Myotis brandtii. Next base: position 777,191 of record NW_005359352.1, on the reverse strand, counting down.
TCCGCGGCTGCGTCAGTGATGGCACCGCGCCTGGTCTGTGGCCCCTCCCACCGTGGCTGCGCTGTGGTGTTGGTTTTCCTACGGCTCCCTCGTCCGTCCTGGGTTCCAAGAGGCCTGAGTGTCTGGCTTCCGTGGGGGCACCGTGCCAGCCCCGCCCCCCTCCCGCCTTGCAGAGGAAGCAAGGCCTGGAGGATGCGGAGGGAAGGGGTGGCTCAGTGACACTGCCCCCAGGCCTGACAGTAGAGCCGCCCGATGAGACATTTTGGTCCCCGAATGAGCTGTACTCGGTGGTTAGTTCCCATAAAGTCTCCTGAAGCCCCCCCTCCACAGCCCAGCTCTGTGTCTCTGGTGACCCCGGGGCAGGGCCCCTTTGAGCCAGCTCACTGGTGGGGGGCGTGCTTCCTCCAAGTGGCCTCCTCCCCGTCCCCCAAGGTGCTCAGGCTGCATTCCACACCCACTTGATTCTCTCTCAAGTGGAAGGAAAAATAGCGAAGGGAAGGCCCAGAGCTCTCACAGGCTCCACAGGCTCAGAGCGAGGAGGCCGCTGAGCTGCGGGAGTGGCCGGGTGCCGGGGGAGGCCATGCAGGGAAGCGCGGTCACAGGGTGTCCCTGGGAGGCTCCCTGGGGGCCCGGTTCACACTGACCCTCTGAAGGGGCTGCCCCAGGAGGGAAGCATTCAGAGCCCCCTGTGTCCTTCACCTGCTGTGGCCCTGCCCCTGCCGGGGGAGCAAGGGGCCCAGCGCAGAGGGGAGAAGCAGTGGGCAGGCTCGGGGTGCTGGTGGAGTGGGGGAGGCACCTTGTGCCTGAACACAGAGCTGGGGGGCCTGTAGGAAGCACAGGGGGAGGGAGGGCAGCAGGCCCTGCCCGAGGAGTCCCACTTTCTTGGGGGAAGTGGTAGCTGGAGGCTGAGCGCCCGTCCCGGAGGAGTAGCCCCACGTGCCCCCGGACTCACACACAGACGGGGTTTCACAGCCCGGCAGGCGCTGCAGGGAGGGAGGGCAGCAGGCCCTGCCCGAGGAGTCCCACTTTCTTGGGGGAAGTGGTAGCTGGAGGCTGAGCGCCCGTCCCGGAGGAGTAGCCCCACGTGCCCCCGGACTCACACACAGACGGGGTTTCACAGCCCGGCAGGCAGCTGCAGGGACCAGGGCAGTGCCAGGCGTGGTGACAACAGCGTACATCTGTGTGACACACTCACCAGCCCCCCACCCCCCGGCCTGTGTCCCACGGCAGGAAGTCTCCAGGGGGCGAAGGGGATGAGGCCCGGGGTCTGCGGCAGGTTCCTTGACGTCCCTGGGCCTGAGCGTCCTCGTGTCCAAGCTGGCACCTCGCCTCCCGGGACATCCATCAGCCTGTGTGTGCAGCCAGGGTGCCCGGCTGGGCGCTGGGAGGGCAGCTACAGCTATCACACATGCGTAGCACACACATCTACACGCATGCACACACATATGCACCCATGCACACACATCTATATACATGCACATATGTTCACCCATATACACACACATGCACTCATACAAACACATCTACACACTCACACCTATGCAACACATCTATGCACATGCACGTTCACCCATGCACACCCATCCACACACACATATTCACCCATGCACACACCCACACACATCTACATGCATGCACACACAGGCACATACATCTACACACATATTCACCCATGCACATACATACCATTCATGTGCACACACATTCACCCGTGCACACACACACATGAAAACATCTGGGTCAGGGAGTAGAGGGCTGAGCAGAGGTTTTGCAGGAAGAAGGGACTCAGAGGCGGGGTCTGCGGCAGGTTCCTTGACGTCCCTGGGCCTGAGCGTCCTCGTGTCCAAGCTGGCACCTCGCCTCCCGGGACATCCATCAGCCTGTGTGTGCAGCCAGGGTGCCCGGCTGGGCGCTGGGAGGGCAGCTACAGCTATCACACATGCGTAGCACACACATCTACACGCATGCACACACATATGCACCCATGCACACACATCTATATACATGCACATGTATTCACCCATATACACACACATGCACTCATACAAACACATCTACACACTCACACCCATGCAACACATCTACGCACATGCACGTTCACCCATGCACACCCATCCACACACATATTCATGCACACACACATATCTACTTGCATGCACACACATGCACATACATCTACACACACATATTCACCCATGCACACGCATACACACATGCACATACGCACCATTCATGTGCACACACATTCACCGTGTGCACACACACACATGAAAACATCTGGGTCAGGGAGTAGAGGGCTGAGCAGAGGTTTTGCAGGAAGAAGGGACTCAGAGGCGCATGGCAGCTGGGTCAGCACCTCCCCGGGGAGGAGCAGGGCTGAGAGGAGGGGGTGCCAGGAGCCTGGAGAGAGGTGTGGGGCCCCCTCCCTGCTGAGGAGCTGCCCTGGGTCAAGCTGGAGCTCCTGGCCGCGGTCCCCTCGGAGCCCATCTTCCTCTGGGCTACCCCGGAGCACCCCCCGCTGTGTCCACTGCCAGGAGCAGACACATCTACACACACGTAGGGAGAAGAAGAGAAGGGGGTGCCGGGAGCCTGGAGGGAGCAGAAGAGAAGCGTTCCGGGCCAGGCCCTCCCCGCCCCTCAGCCCCGGGTCAGACGCGGAGCGGATGAGCAGTGTCTGAGCAGAGCCTGGCGGCACACGGAGGGGCTGCTGGATGCCGGCCCTTCCTGAGGAGCTGGCCCTTCACTGCCCTCGTCCGCTGGGGCCCAGGCGCTCTCTTCCAGGCCACGCCCAGGAAGGTGCTGCCCCCAAGACCCCTGAGCCTGGAGAGCTTCCGGGGGATGGCTGCCTCCTGCCTCTTCAATGTCTCCAACAAGGAAAAGCCCAGCCTGACCCGGCCGGCGTGGCTCAGTGGTTGAATGTAGACCTATGAACCAGGAGGCCACAGTTCGATTCCTGGTCAGGGCACATGCCCGGGTTACAGGCTCCATTCCCAGTAGCGGGCGTGCAGGAGGCAGCCGATCAATGATTCGCTCTCATCATTGATGTTTCTCTCCCTCCGCATCTCCCATCCTCTCTGAAATCAATAAAAATATATTTAAAAAGAAAAAGAAAAAAAGGCCAGCCTGATGGTTTGCAGGGCCCTGGCCTTGGGGATCAACCACTGTTTGCACACATGGCCACTCATGGCTGTGGATCAGGCCGCTGGCGGCACAGAGGGAGCGAGAGGCAGGGACTCTGGTCTGCAGGCCAGGAGGCTGCTGTGGGCGCGAAAGGTCCTGGCATGGACTGGGGGAGGGCGAGGACAGCCCAGGGACCCGGGAGTAGGGAGGTTTGGGACTCTGAGTTCCTAGTCCTCACACACGCGCCCCCCCCCCGCCCCCCATGTGGGGCTCACCGAGGGGCCTGGGCGGGGCTAGATTGTAGGTGAGCAGGTCCACATTCCAGCCCAATGGCCACTTGATGAACCCAGTGCCCTCAAGGCTTCCCCCTGGGCAGCCCCCTAACACCCCCTGTGTTTTGCATCCACTCAGGTGGCCTCTCCTTTGGACACAAGCATCTTGGGAACCAGGTCAACCAAGGGCACTGGTGACTCCACCTCGTGTTTCCAGGAAATTCTCGGTGACACGCAGCCTTACCAGCGAAGGTTGGCCCAGGCCTGTGCCGATGGAGTCACAGCCACGCCCGGCCCCTGAGCCGGCCGCAGCCTGCAGAGTGAAGGTGGGTGCTGTGTTTCCCGATGATTAAACGGGGGTGTTTGGTTTGCTGTGGATGCTGGGGTGCGCTCACAGGGCGTGGCCCCACTCCCGTTCTTCTTGACCTGACTCTCGGGGCGGACGGGTTTTAGCCGAGTCCTGGCCTGCTCATGCAACGCCCCTCTCTGGGCCTGGCTTCCCCGAGACGGCCAGGAGGCTGAGCAGCGACCGGTCAGTCGGGCCTCTTGCAGCTTCGGGTCTTTCCAAATGCACGGCTGAGCGCGTCCTCGCCAGGTATAGGCCCCGCTGTGGCCCTGCCCGGAGCCCGGCCGCCACCCAGCAGGAGCAGAAACTGCCCGCAGCATCTGTGTCTAGAAGGAGGGCGGCCCCAGAGCGCGGCGGTGACCTTCGCTAAAATTAGGTCCCCGGTCCCCGGGCGCGATGGAAAAGAGGATGAAAATGAGGAAACAATTGAGGGCATCGGAGGAGGTTAAAAATACGGCAGAAATTAATGGGAGCAACGAAACGAGGGCCACGCGAGGCAAGAGCCGCTCTCCTGTGGCTGTCGTTTTCGTGGCCGCGGCGGGGGCGGGGGAAGGGCCCACGGAGCCCTGCTGCTCCATGCGCCTCCTCCTGCAGCAGGAACACTGTCCCTGGGGGCCGTGACGTGTCCGCGGCCACGGGTCTCGGTGCCGGAGCCGGGGAAACATGTGGGCCCCCACCCCCTCTGCCCCCCGGGAATGGGCGCTGGTGGGGATGGGGCTGTCTCCTCAGTCCCTCATGGCTACCAAGTCTGTCACTGTGCCCGGCATACAGCAGGTGCCTAATAAACCCGGTCACTACTTTCATTGTTAGTGTTGATCCGTGCATTGAGGGAGGGGCAGAAGTCAACCGACAGCCCTGCTGGTGCGGCTCAGCGGCTGAGCGTCAACCCAGGAACCAGGGCGTCACGGGTTCGATTCCTGGTCTGGGCACCTCCCCAGTGGGGGAGCTGGCCCTTCACTGCCCTCGTCCGCTGGGGCCCAGGCGCTCTCTTCCAGGCCACGCCCAGGAAGGTGCTGCCCCCAAGACCCCTGAGCCTGGAGAGCTTCCGGGGGATGGCTGCCTCCTGCCTCTTCAATGTCTCCAACAAGGAAAAGCCCAGCCTGACCCGGCCGGCGTGGCTCAGTGGTTGAATGTAGACCTATGAACCAGGAGGCCACAGTTCGATTCCTGGTCAGGGCACATGCCCGGGTTACAGGCTCCATTCCCAGTAGCGGGCGTGCAGGAGGCAGCCGATCAATGATTCGCTCTCATCATTGATGTTTCTCTCCCTCCGCATCTCCCATCCTCTCTGAAATCAATAAAAATATATTTAAAAAGAAAAAGAAAAAAAGGCCAGTCTGATGGCTTGCAGGGCCCTGGCCTTGGGGACCAACCACTGTTTGCACACACGGCCACTCACGGCTGTGGATCAGGCCGCTGGCGGCACAGAGGGAGCGAGAGGCAGGGACTCTGGTCTGCAGGCCAGGAGGCTGCTGTGGGCGCGAAAGGTCCTGGCATGGACTGGGGGAGGGCGAGGACAGCCCAGGGACCCGGGAGTAGGGAGGTTTGGGACTCTGAGTTCCTAGTCCTCACACACGCGCCCCCCCCCCCCCCCCCCCTGTGGGGGGCCCCCGGGGGCC
>NW_005359352.1:767714-770929 GCF_000412655.1 Myotis brandtii | reverse complement strand
GGCGGTGACCTTCGCTAAAATTAGGTCCCCGGTCCCCGGGCGCGATGGAAAAGAGGATGAAAATGAGGAAACAATTGAGGGCATCGGAGGAGGTTAAAAATACGGCAGAAATTAATGGGAGCAACGAAACGAGGGCCACGCGAGGCAAGAGCCGCTCTCCTGTGCCTGTCGTTTTCGTGGCCGCGGCGGGGGCGGGGGAAGGGCCCACGGAGCCCTGCTGCTCCATGCGCCTCCTCCTGCAGCAGGAACACTGTCCCTGGGGGCCGTGACGTCGCGGCGGCCACGGGTCTCGGTGCCGGAGCCGGGGAAACATGTGGGCCCCCACCCCCTCTGCCCCCCGGGAATGGGCGCTGGTGGTGGGGCTGTCGTCTCCTCAGTCCCTCATGGCTACCAAGTCTGTCACTGTGCCCGGCATACAGCAGGTGCCTAATAAACCCGGTCACTACTTTCATTGTTAGTGTTGATCCGTGCATTGAGGGAGGGGCAAGAAGTCAACCGACAGCCCTGCTGGTGCGGCTCAGCGGCTGAGCGTCAACCCAGGAACCAGGGCGTCACGGGTTCGATTCCTGGTCTGGGCACCTCCCCAGTGGGGGATATGCAGGAGGCAGCTGACCAGTGATTCTCTCTCATCATTGATGTTTCCCTCTCTCTCCCTCTCTTTTCCTCTTTCTCTAAAAATCAATGAAAACATTAAAGTAAAAGAAATTAATAGACAAATAACACACATACTATGTCAGCTAGTACAAGGGCTACGGGGAAAGTAAGGCGGGTGTCGGGGGGCAGGGGGGTGTTGCTGGCTCTGCAGGGCAGGCGGGCGTCTCCTCTGAACACACAGGCAGGTGCGCACGCCTGCGGGAGGCACTGCGGCAGGAGGAGCAGCGCGTGCAAAGGCCCTGAGGAGGCCGTGCGGGGGGAAGTCACGGAGCAGAGGCTGGAGCCGAGCGAGCGGGGCCAGCTGTGCAGCGTGCGGACCGTGGCGGGGAGTTGGCTCTGAGCAAGACGGAGCCGCTGGAGCGTTTCAGGCAAACAAGTGACAGGACCTTCTGTGCTAGGAGGCCCTCCTGCTGCAGCAAGCAGGCTGCTGCCTCCAGGACGGCTTCCCTCTCCCTTAATTGGCAGGGCTGCTGCCCATGGCAGTGGGTGAGTCCCAGCCCAGCGGGGCGAGGGAGCCGCCGGCTCACGGTCCTGATGCTGATGCGCTGGGGGGGACCAGAAGGGAGATGTGGGAGCTGCGGGCTTCCCCTTGACACGTGCTCTGGGAGGGAGCTGTTTGCTGGGCCTCTCCTCTCCTCTCCTCTCTTCTGCCGTGTCACCTCCCGGCACAGCCTGAACATTTTGGCTGCTCACGGGAGGTGCTGGGGATGCAGCTTGGGGGCGCATCGATGCGAACATGGCAGCAGCACCGGGGAAAGTCGGACTGGGTTGGGGACCTAGAGACCTGGGTCCCTGGCCCGAGGCCTCCACCCACCTACTATGTCCTGGATTTTTCTAGAAAAATGCTCGTTAACCATCTACCATAGGCTCCTGTGGCTTTTCTGGTTAAATCAGACACCAGCTGATTCCTTCTGACCGAACGCTTACTATGGAAAGTTTACAAACCTGACAACGCGTAAGGCTGCTTGGAGATACACGGGCGAACGAAGTCATCGCTGAACAAGCCCGGGACACGGCAGAAGGGAAGCGTCTTTTAAAAAAATACATGTTTTAATTGATCTCAGAGAGGAAGGGAGAGGGAGAGAGATGGAAACATCAATGATGAGAGAGAATCATTGATCGGCTGCCTCCTGCACGCCCCACACTGGGGATCAAGTCCACACCCTGGCATGTGCCTTTGACGGTGTGTGTGTGTGTGTGTGTGTGTGCGCGCGCGCCCTGCCTCAGTGTACCCACCCCGGGGACATCACTCGGAAGCCGTGGAGGAAAAGGGAAAGGGAGTCCCCCAGGCTGCAGCTCGCAGCCACTCAGGAGGATGGGTCGTGCCCATGTTTGAGGGCACACCTTGCCACCGGGCACCCAGGGGGGAGGGGCACAGTCTGGGAGGGGTGTCATTAAAACGGCTATTGCTCCGTTACATTCCCAGGAGCACACAGCTTCCACCAGCCAGAGAGAGGTGCCGTTGGAGCCGCATGAATGATGGCCTTTTAAGCACCCCTGCGTTTCTCAGGGCCCGTGCAATGCCTTCCAGGCTGACGCTCTGTCCACTGAGCCACACCAGCTAGGGTGAAGAGAGCGTCCTGAAGGCCTGTGGTTGCCTCTGGAAGAAATCTAGAGCAAACAGGACCCGCCTTGGCTGCGCCTGCGCCTGCTCCAGCCCCGCGGTCTCTGCTGTTCCTCGTGTGCCGGCCTCTCTCTCCTGCTTCCCACGTGCCCTGGACTCAGAGGGCACAGTGGCTGCTCCCAGCCCGTCCAGATTTGCCGAGAATCCCGAACATCCAGCCTCCTCGGCTACAAGTACCCCGTGGGCTCCACCGGAAGAAAACCTGAGATAGAAAAACCCGCGGAGGCCGCCGGGGCCCCGGTTCTCAGTACAGATTAACCTGCACGGGGCAGCGCGGTCACCTCGCAGCTCCCTCAGTACACGTTTCCTGATGCGCTTAAAGGAGCCACTCCACAAACCCTCACGAGGTGCCCGTGCCGAGCATGAGAAAGACTCCCAGCCGCTGGGAGAGGCCGGGAGCTGCGTCCAGGCTGGAGAGGCTAGATCAGCGCCACCTGAGGGCATCGCTGGGCGGAGGGCATTGCCGGGCAGAGGGCATCGCCGGGCGGAGGGCATCGCCACGCTTCCCAGGGGCCACATGCTCCCAAGTTGGCTTTATCGCAGGACCTCAGACAGCACCTCTCGCAGAGTGAGGCGCCCTGCCCGCTGGCACCGCACAGCTGATCTTCAGGGGCCTCAATGAGCTGCCAACAGACTCCCTCTGTGTAGAGTTTCGCCCTGGCGCTGCCGCCGGCCAGCTGCCCTGCGCGCCCCTCTCCCGCGCTGCCCTCCAGCTGCTCTGGCAAGGGGGCTTGGGAACTAAGGTTTCCTCCCTGTCAAAGCCTCCTTTCTCCTACCTCTGACCGTCAGCTGGGTGCCAGGTCCTGCTGGCGGGCGGCGGGGCTACCAGAATGGAAAAGACCCTCTTTGTCCCTCTAGGCGGCCACAGCCAGGTGGGAGGCTGACCCAGCGACCCAGCTTGTCCCTGCGCAGGCAGCCTGGAGCCCCCGGGAGGGGC
>NW_005359352.1:764418-766948 GCF_000412655.1 Myotis brandtii | reverse complement strand
GGAGATGTGCAGGAGGCAGCTGATCGATGTTTCTCTCTCATCGATGTTTCTAACTCTCTATCTCTCTCCCTTCCTCTCTGTAAAAAATCAATAAAATATATTTAAAAAAAAATAAAATGTTGTTATGGTAATGTGGGCTGGACTTACTATTTTTAAGTGATTAATAACAATATTGCTGAAGTTTTAAAGCTTTAATTTCTAGTACAGTGACTATTGATAAATATACCCTCATACACAGAGCCTCTGGGGAGTCCTCAGAAATTTGAAGCCTGGAAAGGGTCTGAGGATGCTGGCAGAGGCCTAGCCCTGGCCGCGGCCTAAAAGCCGGGAGGTGCGACGTGCAGACGCTGAGGGCAGCTTTGAACTTGGAGCTGGGTGCAAGGCTTTGAGGGCTCTGCCACACCAGGCCCTCGGAGCTCTGGGCAAATCGCTTCCTTTCTCTGGACCTGGCCGCCCGGGGGCGCTGATTCCACCGCAGACCCCACAGGATCCAGGGCGAGGCCGAGTGTGGGGCGGAGGGAGCGGCTTGGAAGCTGTAAGCTCTGTGCCACTAACGACTCTGTGCCTTTCACGTTGGTCTTCCTGCGTCCGGGTTCTCAGCAGCCTGGCAGCAAGGAGGACCCCCTCTGCCAGCACCTGCTGCAGGTGCCCCTGTGCACCCAGGGTCCTCGGACCCCAGGCCTGGGCACACGGCACAGGGGCGAGGACAGGCCTGCAGACAGCGAGGAGGGAGCTTGGGCCGGGGGGCCCGGGGCACATCCTCTCTCCAGGCCTCAGTCTGTCCGCGGTGAAACAGAGGGTCACTCTGCTCCAGGCTTGGGGGGCTGCCCATGGGGGCATCGCCCGGGCTTCTGGGTGCTTCTCCAGGAGGAAAATGCCCAGGGACCGAGCCCATTAGGGCTGCCTGGCTCCACCTGGCAGACGGGTCATGCCAGCCAGCCCCCTCTGGTGCCAACGCCTTCCTCAGGCCAGCCCTGCCCGCGCACCCCTATCTAGGGCCTGCGAGGCTGCCGTCTCCGGCTGTGGGAAGTGTGTGTGTGTGTGTGTGTGTGTGTGTGTGCATGTGTGTGTGTGTGGGGCTGTGGGACGTGTGTGTGTGTGTGTGTGTGTGTGTGTGTGTGTGGACACGCCCTCTGCTTCCTGCGAGTGCTTCTGTGTCGCGGCTCAGATCAGAGGAGCCTCGCTTTGTCACCTGCCTTTTTCTTCCCAGGAATCGGAGTCAGGCCGCTCAGCAAAGCGGACGGGAGGAGACAGCTGTGCTCCTGGGGAAGGTTCTGTTAGGGGGACGGACACCGTCACCCAGGGCCAGACCCCACACCCCCCTTCGCACACACCTCCCTGCTTCCCCCCACCCCCCACACCCCGATGGGTGGATTCATATTTTCCAAAAGGCCCAGTGACCTCGCCCACTGGTTATCGCTCCTGTGGTTGGGGCTGGGCTCAATTCTTTTTCCAACTTCCTTTTGCTCTTTCCAGCTGAGTGAACTTTCCACGCTCAAGGCCACATTGCACCCCAGTCACCCTCCCGCTGAGCAGTGCCAACGTGGGTGTGTGCCTTGGCGACGTGTTGAGTGCTGAGGGCCCGACCTCCCAAGCCCTCTGTTCTGAGAGGGAGGGCCAGGCTGGTGCGGGGGACCCAGGGGCCATTCTGAAAGGAGGAGGACTCCTGGTTGACCCCGTCTGCCAGGAGCACTCCTACTCACCCGCCAGCACCCGCGGGGCAGGGCCCACCTGGAAGGCCCCCCCCCCCCATCTCCCGTTTGGAGAAAGCGCCCATCCCTCTTGCTCCGGTTGAATGCTGTCCCCTCCAAACCCAGACAGCGAAGACCTAACCCCCAGCCCTCAGAATGCGGCTGTACTTGGAGACCGGCTTACAGAGGTGATGAGGGTAAAGTGAGGTCAGGTGAACGGGCCCTGACCCAGCAGGACTGGTGTCCTCACAAGAAGCGGGGATTGCGCCCTGGGCAGTTTGGCTCAGTGGATAGAGCATCCACAGCCTGCGGGCTGAAGGGTCCCAGGTTCAATTCCGGTCAAGGGCACAGGTCTGGGTTGCAGGCTCCATCCCCAGTGGGGGGTGTCCCTTCCTCTCTGAAATCAATAAAAACTTATTAAAAAAAAAAAAAAGAGGAGATTGGGAGACAGGGTGTCAGGACACGTCCCCCCGACGACACCCTGACCGCGGGCCTCTGGGCTCCGGAAACGGGAGAGAACAAACGCCTGGTGTTTAACGCCCTCAGTTGGAGGTGCTTTGGGGTGCAGCCCCCACACGATGGCCCCCGTGGAGGAGAACTCATCTGCACCCTGGGCTGCCCGCCTCTCCAGGGCCAGGAACCCGATTAGAGTGAGCTAAGCTCTTTCGAGTCCGAGCACACAGCCTTCCTAAGCTCCAAGGTTCACCGAAGAAATGAAGGTGACCTGGGCGCGTAGACCCTTCAACCCTCTCGGGGCTCCAGGGGCAGCTGGTGACGGGAGGGTCCGCTTACCTGGTGCCTGCAGCCCCCGACAGCGTCCACAGGACGCCTCCGACCGG
>NW_005359352.1:763417-764355 GCF_000412655.1 Myotis brandtii | reverse complement strand
TGGGGCGCCGGTGTCCTCGGCTGGTGCGTGTGGGGTGCCCGGCCACCTGGCAGCCAGTGATGTTCCCCGTCCGTTTATGTTCGTTAGGCTTGTTCTTACCACGACGGTGTGTGATGAAATACCCGTGAAACGATGGGCGAATTCCAAGAGAGTGTTCCTGTGAGCACTAAACTGAACGCCTTGAAGGAGACTCAGGAAAGGCGGGCCGCGTTCAAAATACCGCTGTTGCCCGGCCGGCGTGGCTCAGCGGTGGAGCGTGGACCCATGGACCAGGAGGTCAGGGTCCGATTCCCGGTCAGGGCACATGCCCGGGTGACAGGATGGATCCCAGTCCCACATGGCTCCCGAGGTGAAGCGGGAAAGGCAGGCAGCTTTGCCTGGTTCTGGGGGGGCGGGGAGGGGAGCTGCCCTGGAGGAGGCTGGCACCGTGAGGACCCTCGAGCCTCTTTGGAGAGGCCCCGGTGGCAGGAGCCGAGTCCTCCCCGATGGTGGCACCAGCCTGAACGAGCAGATGCGGCAGCAGGTCCTGCAGCCCCGCAGTCCTGGGGCCCAGGCCGCCTCGTCCCCTCTCACCTGCCTTCCCTGCGATGGGAGAAGGCGTTCGTGCATCCAGCCAGCAGACTCTCCCCTGCTGCCCCGCTCAGGGTACGGGGCTTTTTTTTTGGGGGGGGGGGCAGGTTTCTCAGGCGCCCGGGGCTCTGTTTTCCGGGAGAGGAGCCGGCAGGAGTGGGGCTGGAAGGGCAAGCGGCCTCTTCCGGTTGGAACTGGTTTGAAACGGGTCCATGTGGCGGCTTGGGTTTGGCTTTGGGTTTGTGATGTGAAGGGTGTCCCAAAATTCACGCAAGAAGTAATTTTGATAGAAAACACAGGTTTATAATTAAAAACTGTAAATTTTTTATTGATTCATAAAGTATACAGTCTAGGGTTATGTATGGAAT
>NW_005359352.1:757178-762572 GCF_000412655.1 Myotis brandtii | reverse complement strand
CAGAGCGGTTAGGTGAGCGGAATTGTACCCCCCACAGATTCCTTCACTGAAGAATGAATCTTGTTCAGGAGACACAGCTACCAAGTGCCAGAGCCCACGTCTCCTGACAGAGTCACTGGGCTGGTTTCCTTTAAACGTCTGTCCTAACCAGTCGCTGAAGAGGAAGGTGATGTGCTTATCACTGAGGGAGCATCTCTCAAGCCACAGTGACCGCCTCCTTGAGTCCGAGGGAGACCTTAACATCCAGATTTTACACGTGAGGACGTCAGAAGCCTGCACGGGGCTTGCCTGGGGCTGCTGCAGAGAACGGGCTAGGCTGGAATGTGCGCATGCCCGGTGTCACCCATTTAAGCCTCTCAGCCATCCCAGGCGGTGGTTCAAGAGGCCCAGACGGATTTAAGGGCCGCCCCAGGGTCCCGATGCGACTGGCTGCAGGCGCTGGGCCCTGCCTCCTGGCGACCTGACCTGGAACCCTGCTCACCTTCCTCTGGCAGCCAGAGACGAGTCCAGACCCCGAGCCCTCACGGCAAGCCAGGCGCCCTGTCATCCCTACCACACTCTCACCCTGCTCCCCAGAGGCCGGTCAGGGAGCAGGGACAGGAGGGCAGGATCTCAAGGAACAAAACAGGGTCCTCAAAGGGCTGGTCCTGAGCACAGGGTCTGGGACCCCAGCCTTGAGGTTGGAGAGGGACAGCGGGGCAGGTGGGGGCAGCAGATGAGGATGCACAAGGGTGTCTTAGCTCCGCTGCCACCACAGGGCGCCTCAGGCTGGAGGGGCCTGAAGCAAGAGACATGGATTCCTCACAGCCCCGGAGGCTGGAAGCCCACGGTCTAGGTGCCAGCTGCTTTGGAATCTGTGAGGACTCTCTGCCCGGCTGCCAGGGCGCTGCCTTCCTTTGTCCTCACATGGCCTCTGTGGAGAGAGAGAGAGAGAGATCGCATTCTCTCTTCCTTTCCTGTAAGGCCACCAATCCTATGGGACTAGGGCCCCACCCTTGTGATGTCATTTACTGTTGATCTCCTCCTAAAAGTCCCAACAGGCCCTCTGGGGGTGAGGGCTTCAAGGAATGAATCTGTGGGGGGTACAATGCCGCCCGCAGCAGTTGCTCTAGGAGAAGGGACACTAGTTTTTCTTGATGCCCTGGAGCTCCCCAGGATGGAGGAGGAAGGGGACCCATCAGAGTGTGCCTCTGAGTGACACTTCCTGGGTGACACGTGGGCCACCAACACGGGTGGTCCTCAGGTATAAGCAAGATGGCCTAGTGACCCGATGTCCCCACCTCTGACTCCAGGCGGGATCCAGTGATTCCTTCCAGCATGTTCTGTGGCTGGTTCTCTGCTTTGAGCCTCTGGGGTCAGGGGAAGGGCGGGCAGCTAGAGGTGCCGCCTCTGCCCTAAGGAAAATCGCCTCCTCTATTCCCAGAAGCCACCCTTGTCCCCGCTGTAACGACAAATGAAACAGCGACAGAAGCAAAAGCGGACCTGGAAGCAAGCTGGCCCCCACTTCCTCAAACGTCTGGGAGCTAGACGATGCCGACTGGAAAGCCCTCTCTAGTAGGGTACACACTCAAGTTCATCAGAGTGCCACACGTAATTTTTTAAAATACTGCTTTTTCCCAAGCCCGCGTGGGCCCAGCCCAGCGACACTGAGTCTGGCTTTTAGACCTGTTGTCACTGATCCTGATATGTGACGTGAACATCTCACTTCTCCAAGCATAGGTGTCCTCATCTGTAACGTGTGGGGATACGTTCAAGCACAGGGGAAGTGGCAGAGGTCAAAGGGCCTCAAAAAACGAAGGCAGATATGATTGTGATTAAGAACAATCAGTTGTTCCCACCTTTCGGTTCCTGCAGCCATCGTGTGGAAGACGGATTGTTTGTGTGGTATGGCGCTCATGATGTGTCCAAGAGGGTGAAGGCCTAACCTCTGGTGCCGATGGAGGTGATCTTATTTGGAAATAGGTGCTTACGGATGATCGCGTTAGGGAGAGAGTGTTGAGGGAGGGGTGGGCTCGAATCCATGCAACTGGTGTCCTCATAAGAAGGGGAAATTTGAGCTCAGAGACAGACACCCACGGAGGGAAGGCCATGTGAAATGCGGGCTGGAGACAGCCCTGTACAAGCCAAGCAGCACCCGCGGCGACAGAAGCCGGGGAAGGCCCGGCCCAGACTCTTCCTTACGGCCCTCGGAAGGGGCCAGCCCTGCCGACACCGTGGCCGTGGACTTGCAGCCTCCAGGACTCTAAGACAATAAATGCCTGTCCTTGAAGCCACTCAGCTGGCGGTGCTTTGTGACGTACGACAGCCCCCGGAAACGAATCCGATACCTGACCCCGACTTTGCTTTCTTATTGGCTCTAGTTTGTTAAATGCCCAAGTACTTACTGAGTGACTGCTATCCGCCCTCCCTCCACGAAGCTTCGTCAGGGTTTACGGTCCTGGTCCTGCAGGTGCCATAGACACAAAGGAAGAGAGCAGGTTGCATCTCACCAGCTGAGATACGGCAGACGCATGCCTTCTTCAGACATTCAGAGAAGGGAGAAGCACATGTGAGCTGAGAGGCCAGAGGGCTAGTTGAGAGCTCAACTGAGCCTCGAGGGCTAGGTAGGTTCCAGAGGGCTGGGGAGAGGGGGGAAGCCAGGCCAGGGGAGGGAACAGCCCCGCAGGCCAGGTGCGGAGGTCCATCTGTAACGTGTGGGGATACGTTCAAGCACAGGGGAAGTGGCAGAGGTCAAAGGGCCTCAAAAAACGAAGGCAGATATGATTGTGATTAAGAACAATCAGTTGTTCCCACCTTTCGGTTCCTGCAGCCATCGTGTGGAAGACGGATTGTTTGTGTGGTATGGCGCTCATGATGTGTCCAAGAGGGTGAAGGCCTAACCTCTGGTGCCGATGGAGGTGATCTTATTTGGAAATAGGTGCTTACGGATGATCGCGTTAGGGAGAGAGTGTTGAGGGAGGGGTGGGCTCGAATCCATGCAACTGGTGTCCTCATAAGAAGGGGAAATTTGAGCTCAGAGACAGACACCCACGGAGGGAAGGCCATGTGAAATGCGGGCTGGAGACAGCCCTGTACAAGCCAAGCAGCACCCGCGGCGACAGAAGCCGGGGAAGGCCCGGCCCAGACTCTTCCTTACGGCCCTCGGAAGGGGCCAGCCCTGCCGACACCGTGGCCGTGGACTTGCAGCCTCCAGGACTCTAAGACAATAAATGCCTGTCCTTGAAGCCACTCAGCTGGCGGTGCTTTGTGACGTACGACAGCCCCCGGAAACGAATCCGATACCTGACCCCGACTTTGCTTTCTTATTGGCTCTAGTTTGTTAAATGCCCAAGTACTTACTGAGTGACTGCTATCCGCCCTCCCTCCACGAAGCTTCGTAAGGTTTACGGTCCTGGTCCTGCAGGTGCCGTGGACACAAAGGAAGAGAGCAGGTTGCATCTCACAAGCTGAGATACGGCAGACGCATGCCTTCTTCAGACACTCAGAGAAGGGAGAAGCACATGTGAGCTGGGAGGCCAGAGGGCTAGTTGAGAGCTCAACTGAACCTCGAGGGCTAGGTAGGCTCCAGAGGGCTGGGGAGAGGGGGGAAGCCAGGCCAGGGGAGGGAACAGCCCCGCAGGCCAGGTGCGGAGGTCCGTGGGAGACACGAGGTCCAGGAACAGGCTCAGTCTGCGTCTGCGCTCTCTCCGAGCCTTCTCACCGCCCGCCCTGCCTCTCGCCTGCATCTACCATGCCTCCCCTCCTCCTTGCTTTAAGGCCCAGCAAGACGGCCGCCTGCTCTGTGAGGCTTTCCTGACCCTCTCCCAGGAGCTGCGTTTGCAGGTGGTCAGGGTTTGCAGGTGACCATCATCATCAAGTTTTGTGGGGGCACCCGTTGCCCTGCGACTGAGCGTGGAAGAAGGGGCCCCGTTTCTGTGGGGGAGACACCGTGACGAGCTCACCAAAGCGGCTGCTTTCGTCTGGCAGCTCCCAGACCCCTTGCATCCAGGGGCCCCATGACTAACTCTGGTCAGTGGATGTGGGCAGAAGTGATGTGTGCCCCGTCCAGGCCTGGCTCCTACTGACCCCTGAGCCCTGGGCTGAGCTCTCCTCTTGCCTCTGGTTGGAGGTCCCGGGGCCAGTGGAGGTTCAGGGGCCCTGGAGGAGGGTAGTGGGTCTCTAGCTGGAAGATGCGAGGTTCTGGAGCACCTGGGGGGCCCCTTTCCCCACACCCGCCAACCTGCACTGCAGTGGTGTCAGACACGTGACCACAGCAGAACCTAAACCACCCCCCCTCCCCCGCCCAGCCGCTAACCCAGGATCTGCCGCCGCCTGGCTGCTGGGCGTGGTCTGGGCATCTGACCCAGGGCCCCTCACCGGGAACCCCACCTTCTGCCTGGATACCCACAGGAAGCCCACTCCATGACTTTGGCCAACGGCTGCGGAGAACGGAACCAGAGCTGGCTCCATGTGGCATCACCACTGTGGGTGTGGCTTTGCCCTCTGCCGAAGAGACAGGGTTCTGGGCTCGGACCTCGGTGCCTGCCAGACCCCATCAACCCCCCTGGGAGCCGCCCTCCACCGTTTCGGGGGCAGCCTCCTGGAGTGGGAGCCCCGCGCCCCGATTTGGTGGAGGAGGATTTGAGTTTTCCCCTGGAGACGCCAGGAAGCCAGTTTGTCTGCCTAACGCCAAGGCCCAGCTCCGCATTTCTGGCTGTTTCTGTGGTTACCTCGCTTGGGGTGGTTGGGTGGGTGGTGGTGGGAGTGGTGGAGTGTGGATATATTTGCTCTTCTAAGGCCCTGATTTTCGATTCCGGAGCTGCTGGGCGAGAAGTCCCCGTTACTGCCTCCTACGCAGGTGCCACGGGCAGGGGATGGAGGGAGTCCGGGAACACGGTCTGCTCTCCCTGGACCCGAGGCCACCTGTGCGCGGGGCTGAGCTGTCAGCCAAGCCCCTTCCTCTAGAGACCCACAGGCGTCGGGGAGGGGAGGGCGCGAGGAAGCCCGCTCCTCCTCCTCCTCCTCCTCCTCTTCCTCCCCGCGTTGTAGGAGGGAGCCGAGGCCTGGGAGCCTCAGGGGCCTGCGCAAACGGCCTGGAGTGATCGAAGTCACCGGAGCCCAGTGCAGACCCCTCCTCCGCACGCGGGTTCTCTCCCTCGAGGAGGCGCGGAAGGTCGGTGGGGGAGGGGAGGGCGCGAGGAAGCCCGCTCCTCCTCCTCCTCCTCCTCCTCTTCCTCCCCGCGTTGTAGGAGGGAGCCGAGGCCTGGGAGCCTCAGGGGCCTGCGCAAACGGCCTGGAGTGATCGAAGTCACCGGAGCCCAGTGCAGACCCCTCCTCCGCACGCGGGTTCTCTCCCTCGAGGAGGCGCGGAAGGTCGGTGGTGTCTGCTCCCGGGACGGGCGGCGGCGGGAGGGG
>NW_005359352.1:756106-756368 GCF_000412655.1 Myotis brandtii | reverse complement strand
ACACACTGGCTCGCTACGTGTGAGTGTGTAAGTATGTGCATGTGAGTGTGTAAGTGTGTGCGTGTGCGTGTGTGTGTGTGTTGGGGGGTTCCTGCGTTTCTCTGTGCGCTGGAGTCGTGGGAACCGGGGACGGTGGTGTGCCCTGGAGTGGCGTTTCCTCGTGGGGATCCGTGTGTGCACATTTTGGGGGGCATTTGTGGATTGTGTGTCGGGGACAGTTGCCGGTGGGGACAGGTGCGGGGCGGGTGTCGAGTGGGAGCGG
>NW_005359352.1:755513-755921 GCF_000412655.1 Myotis brandtii | reverse complement strand
AGCTGTTTCTGAGCCAGGAGCCTGGCATCGCCGGGACCCGCACGCGCCCTGCGGACACGCCACCTCCCTGGGCTGTGAGTCGCTTCTCTGTCAAATTGGGGCAGCTGGTCCCTCGGGGTCTGCTGTGACAGGTCCAGGAGAACGCACTGGAGGCAGCGCCTGGCCCGGTGCCTGGCGCCAGTAGGTGCTGCGTTCATGGGATCGGAGTTTCTTTTTTAAACCTTTCCCCCCCTTTATCCTGGGTGGGGCGCTTACATCCCCCCCTGCGCGCGTTTTGCGCCTCTCTCCCGGCCCTAACTTAACCGCGAAGCACGGAGATTGGAGAAAGTTTGGGGGCGCCGCCGCCTCCTCCTCATCGCACCTCCGGGGCCGCCTGCAGCAGCAGGAGCAGGAGGGAGCAGCCTGGAC
>NW_005359352.1:754496-755242 GCF_000412655.1 Myotis brandtii | reverse complement strand
CTTCCCATCAGCCTCGCGCAGGAGGCTGAGGGTTCCTGTGGGATCCTGCCTCCTAGTCCCACACCTTAATTTAAAAAATATTTAGCTTTGCCACCTGCTCCTTGCACCACTGAACTGCAGTGAGTGTGCACACCGCGCTGCCCACGAGGCACCCTCAGAGTCCTGCCCACAGCACCGAAGCGCTTGCTCCGACCCAGCAGGGCCATCTGGCAGCTGCCTTCTGCCAGGGCCAGCGATTCCTGCCCTCCCTGTCCTGTGGTTCCTTCCTCTCAGGACCCTGCCCAGTCTGAACACCAAAATAGCCTCTCACCAGGGGAGCAGCCAGCCTCACGGTGCACGAGGCTCGCAAAATGGAGCTGGCGTGGCATGGGCAGGGGCGTCGGAACGGTGGCCACGGCCTCCTGCAGGTGTTCTGGGGAGGGGGGGGGGCGCTGCAGCCCTCTGCAGGCTTTCACGACCCAGCACAGCAAACTCCGGGTTGGTTCCTCTGGTTTGTCTTCCCCGGGACGGAAGCTCTGAGCTCTCAGAGCGATGGCATGTAGGGGGCACAGAGTAAGCGAACTCCTCCCCCTGCTTGGGGTCAGGGGCACACGTAGGCTGCAGCCTGCTTGGTAAAGGGATTTTATATCCTAGCAGAGAGGGGGCGTTGGATCTGAATCCTCTCTGCCCCATAGCCAGGTTCAGTAATAATATTTTTTAAAAATCTGTCTGGCTTTCTCAGAAGACAGACCAAAAGCTGGGTTACT